>NC_056748.1:269037511-269097511 GCF_019279795.1 Protopterus annectens | reverse complement strand
ATCGAACTTTCAGAATCGAGACATTGTGAACTGAGATCTGCATACAGCACAGAACAGGAGCTTTCCCTTTTCCTCACTATAGTGCAATCTCGGAGTTGGAATATTAAAGTAGCGGGGGTGTGGGGGGTGCAGGGATGTTTGCCCCCTGCAATAATGGTTAGAAAGGTTTTTCTTTGTTTTTTTTTCCATTTATTTTATGATGCTGAGTTTTCAAAAGTTCGATCGTATGGTCTAGGCCATATGAAAATCGATCTTTCGGGAATTCGGCATTATAAAGTGAATCCATATTATATACAGGTCCCCTTCACGTGGTCGACATTTCAGAAAGTCAAAGACCATATGGTTGAGACCATATGATCGACTTTTGGAATGTCGACCATGCGAAACCAGCATCTCCGCACACTGCGGAATGGAAAGATTTCCATCTTCCGCACTGTAGTGCGATCTCATTGTTGGTATATTTAAGTTGTGGGGGGCAGAGAGAAAGTCGATCATATGGTGTCGGCTATATGGTCTTCAACTTTCTGAAATGTCAACCATGTAAAGTAGACCCATATATATATATATATATATATATATATATATATATATATATATATATATATATAAAATTTATTTTACATTTGTTAACTGAGATTAGTCCGAATGGACAAGGTCCATTTACAACGGAGGCTCGGGGAGAAAAGCTCCACAAATGAAGTAGACAAATACATAACACAGTTTTGAAATAAACAAATACACAGCACAGTTTTACAGAAAAACATTAAAGTAACATAGCTATATAAAAAAATGGTTCTTCAGCATAATGAGATGCCAGACATCAAAAAGATAATTTTTATAAAGATAGGCACTAAAAGGAATCAACAAAAAAGTTCCACCGAAACTTGAAGCCAATAACGGTTTAATGCTCTCAGTCAACAAGTATTAAACATATATTCAATTGACAAAACACGTAATCCACGAACAACTAAGCGCTTTCGCCAAGGTTGAAGATGCCTATGGTTTACAACCTTGGCGAAAGCGCTTAGTTGTTCGTGGATTACGTGTTTTGTCAATTGAATATATGTTTAATACTTGTTGACTGAGAGCATTAAACCGTTATTGGCTTCAAGTTTCGGTGGAACTTTTTTGTTTTTTACGTTTGCTGGTCATTGACCAGGTACAAATTGGTTACTAAAAGGAATCAAGACTGAGGTTTTATGCTTACTACCTGTGGCTGTCAAGTAGGCAGGAGTAGTAAGAGAGCCAGGAGAGTAAGGGAGTAACAGGGATATTTAAGTAATACAAGGGCATATCCAATTCCTAGTGAGGTGTGTTTTAAGTAAGTTATTAAACTGTTCGGTGTCTGTAGTAGATGTAATGGAGGAGGGAAGATTGTTCAGATTTTAGCAGTGGTGTGAGAGAAAAGGGCTTTCCCAGCAGTATTATTAGCTGAAGAGATAGTGAGAAGAGCTTTGTTGGCTAAGCGTAGGGGACGATTGGTAGAGTAGTAGGAGAGTAGTTGATTTAGTGCAAGAGTTTTATTGGGGTATTTCAGGATATTGAAAGCAATGACAAGTTGATGGTAGCTGAGTAATTGTGGGAGTTCTAACCATTGCAAGTCTTTTAGTGCCTGACAGTGATGTGTTCTAAAAGTGGAATTATTTGCAAATTTTGCAGTTTTATTGTAGCATGACTCGTTTATCAAAGTCAGTTTTTCTAGTGTGTTTCAGAACTGGAGCTGCATACATAAGGATAGATAGTAGGTGAGTTTGGGCAAGAGAAATCCGTGCCTTATCGGTAAGGAATTTTTTGTGCTTATAGAGAGTTCCCATTTTTTTGTTTACCTTTTTAATAGTTTGAGCTATATGTACATCAAAGAAGAGATTTTTGTCTATTTCTACACCGAGAAGTTTAGTACGGGAAGTTGGAGAGATGACAGTGCCATTTTTAGAATTAATGGAGAAGGAGAGGGGGGAGGGTTTACATTTATTAGGGGTTAACAGGAGCAGTTTAGTCTTATTGGGGTTTAGTATTAGCTGGATATTGGTCATCCAACTTTCAACAGAGGTAAAGGATTCTTGGGTGAGGTTTTGTAAGGTGGTAAGAGATGAGGCTGGGCAGATAAGTGTTGAGTCATCTGTGTACTGTATAAGTGAGGCATGCAGGGTGGAAGTGTGAAGATTGTTTGTAAAAACAGAGAAAAGAAGTGGGCCCAAGATTGAGCCCTGTGGTACACCTATGGTAGTAGAGAGTAGGGGAGATAGCTTACCTTGCCATTGGACAGATTGTTGTCTATTTGACAAGTAGTTTTTGAACCAGGAGATAGTAGTTGGTGCAAAGGAGAGGGAGGCCAGAGATTCTAGTAGTATTGGGTGTGAGACCATATCAAAAGCTTTGGACAGGTCTAAAAAGATTGCAGATAGATAATTGTTCTCATTTCTGTATTGGTTCACCAGATTAGTAAAAGGGAGAGGAGAGCAGTGGTAGTGCTATGGTGTGGGCAAAAGCCATGTTGAGTGGGAGAGAGAAGGTTATTTGTGGTCAGGAATTGCATTACTTGGGAGTGTATACACCTCTCAAGTAGTTTAGATAAGGGGGATAGGATGGCTATGGGGCGATAGCTAGAGAAGTCATAGGAATTGCGCCTTTGTGGAGGGGAATGACATAAGAGATTTTCCAGAGTAGTGGGACATGTGCTTCCTGGATAGATCGGTTAATCAGGATTCAAACAGGGTAGGATATGGAATCTGCTGCCATTTTTAGGAAGCTGGCAGGTAGATTATCAGCTGCTAGGGTTGTAGGTTTAAGTCTTAGGAGTAGTTTTTTGATTGTGGAGGTGGGAAATGGTGAGAGAATGAGAGGGCAGGTTATTTGGACTATTGGTAGTGGTGGTTGAGGGATTGTTTCTTTGTAATTGTGTGGATAAGGACTGGATAGAGTCTATAAAGTGATGATTGAATTGGGAGGCAATGTTATTATTATTATTATTGGTGGAGGTCGGAGTGGGAGTTGTTGTTTTGCCTGGTTTTAGTAGGGAGTTTATGGCTTGCCAAAATTTTGGGGGGTCTTTTGTGCATTTGTTTTGCTTACCTAGGAAGTAATTTTGCTTGTCAAGAATTGTTTGCTTTTTGGCCTGATTCCGGAGTTGTTGGTAGGTTTGTCTGGTTTGGATAGAGTTTTCCTTTTTCCATTGTTTCCAGGCTTTGTCTCTAGACTTCAGCAGGGCTCTAGTATTCCTAGTCAGCCATGGCACATAGTTTGCTTTAGCTCTAATTTTTCTGATGGGAGCAACAGTGTTGAGAACACTGGTAAATGTACTGTTAAAGTAATCTACTGCCTGATCTAGTTCTAGAGTTAGTAATGGTTGCCAGTCACATTTTTTTAGTATAGTGTTTAGTTCCTGTGTGTTTAGTTTGCGGGTGTCTCTGACTTGTCTATATACCATGAGTTTGGGGTTGTTGCTACGTTTCCTTAGGAGAAAGGTAGGGTGGTGGTCACTAAGGCCATCTGGTAGACAACCTGCTTTATAATTTTGTATGGGGTAATTCACTAGTGTCCAGTCAAGAATAGATTGTTTGTGGGATTTTTTTGTCTATTCTAGTAGGTTCTTTGATAAGTTGAGAAAAACCGAATAGGTTGATGTGGTTGGTAGGTTTTTTTGCATTACAGGCTAACCAGTCAGTATTTAGGTCACCTAGCAAGATTTTTTTTTGTGGGAGGTTATCCCTAGCCCACTGAAGGGTTTCCTCAATTGTGGGGGCATTTTTTCCTGGATGGATGTAGCTACAGAGAATGTTATGTTTTTTTGTATTGTTTATAGCCAGTAATGAACCTAGGATTTCGGTGTTATGAAGTTTTGGTAGGGAGGTTTGTAAAAGTAGGAGGTTGAGTGCATTTTTAAAAAGAATTGCAACTCTACCTCCCTTCCTCCCTGTTCTATCTAATCTTAGGATGTTATTTCCGGGAGGGAGAATCTCTTAATTTTGGATACTGGGTTTCAACCAGGTTCCAGTTATGGCCAGCAAATCTGGGGAGTATTGGGTTATGAACTCATGAAAATCAGGGAGTTTATTGGAGATACTCCTGATATTTAGGTTAATAATTAGTAGGTCAAATATCTGCCTGTTAGGAAGTATGGTGTGGGATGGTCCTGGGTTTGGATGCATGTCCCCTGAAGAAGTAGCCTTTTGTTATGAGTTATGGTTTGTTTGATTATGTGTGCTATTTCATTGTGGGATTTATATACATATATATATATATATATATATATATATATATATATATATATATATATATATATACATACATATATATATATATATATATATATATATATATATATATACACATACACACACACACACACACACACATATGCTAATTTGACTATTTTTTACATTTGCAAGGGCTTCTATTACGATTCACAGCCATATGTATCCCTGTGCCTATCCCCTGACAAAGGTATATTAAATCTTACTACAAATAGTCCGGCCGTGCTTGTTCTTACTGCATTGTCTCATATTCAGGCTGTGAGTCTACAAGCAATCGGCTAACCCTTGAAAGCTACCAGCTACTAAAAAATAAATACAGCTATGTGAGAAAAAAAAAAGAAGCATTAAGGTTTTCAAACAAGTTGACAAAACTGATAAGGTGGAAAAGATGTTATTTAAGAAATGCAAAAAAGAATAACGCATCATATCAGTTAAATTAGAAAAGTACTCAGAATGACGAAGAGTCAGCTTGAGAGAAAACAGCAACATATAAATGATGCAAGATTTTTTTCTAAGATATATTAAGGAGCAAAAGTATAGATCAGTCATGAAGACAGCAACTTATCCAAACAAAGGGAATATCAGCAGGGCATAGGAAAATGCAGAAAATTTAATAATGCTTTTGTTTTTGCTCAGTATAAACGAAAGAAAATGAGCTGAGATGCCCAAATCAAACAGATGAAGCACATTTGAGATGAAGGCCAGGGATAATTTAAGCTCTATTACAAAAGAAATGGTCATGCAAAACTTACTAAGCTGAAAGCAGATACCGCATTAAAGCCAATGTCATTCATTCTAGGCAGTTTGCATTTAGCAATAGAAAAAAAAGTAGGCTCATTTCAGTAAGAGAGAAGATTTGCTGAATGCCTAAAATCAGCAAAACAATATGAATTCACAGCAGGTACATCACTGAAAACAAATTTCATCAGTTTGGCCTCTTCAGTGATGTAGAACAATGAAGTCCTGGCTATAACCCAGACAACTCAAGTTTGATTAGTGATTCAGGCACAGGAGAAGCCAGCTCGGGGGGGGGGTGACAAGGGAGTGCCTGCTCATCTTTCTTTTGGGGGAGGGTTGACAGTGTGTGCTGCAGGATGCATGCTCCATTACTGATCCTTGGTGGAGACAGGAAATGGGACAGAGTTACATTACTTGCAGAAGCATGTGGCAAAGTCTTGCCTTATCTTACTGTATATTCACCCCTTCAACAATGTTAGGCACGTGCCAGAAACAGTATGGTTTAAACAAAAATAAATACATCAACAGAAGAGAAAGACAGCTGCTTGAATGTCACCCATGCCATAGCCGTACTCTCACAACATGAATAAATGAAAATCTACCACAGTGTTTGTTCAAAGAAAATCTGCCACAGTGTTTGTTCAAAGAAGAGAAAAAAAATATGCAAAAGGAAAACAAAATCAGCAGCTGATGAGAAACTCTGTACTGGGGTGTGGGTAAGGCCTAACTAGGGTCTGTTTCAGTTATCTGAGTGAGACTTGATCAAACAATGATGTACCAAACCACAAACTATTGAACAGGGTTTCATTAACCTCACCATTGACCTCTTTCGGCTTTTCCCAGTTAGGGATCGCCACAGCGGAACTCCGGTCCACTGATTGGCAGTGGATTTTTATGGTGCCAAGTTGCCAGCCCGACGCCCAACCTTCAAAGAAGGCACACCCATTCACGCATGTACCTACCTGCATGTCTTTAAAAGTCACTCGACTGCAGGGAGGACATGCAGACTCCACACAGAAGGTGATCCAGCTGAAAATCGAACAGGAGAACCTCTCGCTGTTAAGTTGACAACGCTAACCGCTGCACCACCGCAGCCTTAAAGCAAAAAAAACTCCAAAAATAGTGTTTTTGCAGTGTGGTAAACTCCACTGCACCCATTAAAATCACCACATCTTTCAATAGTATAAGCCTCACCATAAAACACTACCTCACCTCTGATCTTAACCAGTAATGGTTTTCCTCTCAACTACTTTATGCTATTAACCAACAGCTGCTCTCCTCTCAGCTACTTCTGCTACTTCCACACGAGTTACCTCTTGTCATTTTCTCATCTCTTCTAAGCCTAATCTTAACAACCTCATTAGCGCAACCCATTTCTCCTAGAGCAACTAAAATCTATTCACTCCATTACTCACACCACAACCAAAAACTCTTACTAACTACCTCTCTCTCAAACTCCAACATAGCTTGCCCCTGTCGAAATTTCCCTGTCTGAATGTCTGTGTCAATTCTTATATTATATCACCACTAATACATCACTACTGTTAGTATACTGCACAATGTAATATCAATGTTTTATGTTGTATTATGCAGATCGATGCACTATGTTAAAAATGTATTCACATATGATTTTGTATGCAGAACACTATGTTTCACAGTTTTGTTACAATGTGTTGTTATATGTTTTAAGTATGGGGACCTTTTCTCCCAGGGCCTCCAATGGAAATGGGTTTTGTCAAACCCAGCCAGCATCTCCTGGTAAACAAAGGCAAATAAATAAATACACCCCTTGCTATTTATATATCAGCTCTGAGATAGTACAACAGTAGGGGAAGAGCAGAAATTCCTTACCCAACTAAAACGCCAGTCTTGGCAAAAATACAACCCACATCCACACAGTCAGTGTAAGTGAATACACCACTTCCATCCACTTACACTGGCACAATACACCACCTTGCACTTAGCTGAGTATTTTGCAGCATTCGACCATATATTTTTCTATCTAATCCAGCACAGTGAATTTCAACTAAGCCAGATCATATACTGTGTAGCACCCGCAAGACATGTGACACAGCACATAAAAGATTATTGAGACTATATAGCCTTTAAGTTGATCAAGAGGTGGCAGCTTGTGTAAACAGCAGCTGCACAATGGAACACATACACAGTATTGATAAAGAGTCTACAGTGATTTAAAGGAAGCTCTTAAATTGGCCTTAGTAATAGAATCAGTCTTTCTAACATCTGTGTAAGTAACACAACAAAATTAGTAACAGAAAAGGTATGCTTTCTTGCCGACAACATCAATGACCTGCACAGAAGTAAATAAACAAGATGGCATGGAGAGGAAAAAATGAAATTGGACAAGGGTAAACAAACAGTTAAATAGTTAAATTTATAGGTAGTGCAAAGTCATGTGGGAGCAAAGAAAAATGCATAATGTGGGTAAAGTACTCACAAAAAATAGAACTAGACCTCAGAAACTGTATTTAATAAATTAAATGGTGAAATTCAAAGTGATAAGGCAGTGAAAAGGTCTAATGGACTATAGGATGTCCTTGGACACAGCAGCAAAAAATGAGACATGACAGACAATTTCTGTCTGCATAGAAATGGTAAAGACCCAACTCACACAGGGTAAGCTGTGCCTGCAGGATGGCAACAAAAATGTTGCTCCAGGAGCCAAAATCCATTATGCATAGCAAGACTGACAACTTTTTGAACTTTCTACATTTTATATTACCCAGCTTCAAAAGAAAATGGGGAATATTAGAATGTACAGGAAATTGTAAGGTTCAAGTGAAAAAAAAGGCAGCTGTCTCGATGTCTGTACCAAAACAGTAATCTCAATCCACGTTGTTAGCAGACACAGAAGAGCAAAAAAATGTGAAAGGGAAAATGTCATCAGTGGGTTTTTACCTATTCTCATAACAGACTAAGTAATAACAAAAAAGAGGACAGTACTTTTCAGAAAACACAGTGGTACACAGAAGGAAATGACTGCACTGGGGAGTGAAGAGAAATGTCAGTGATACTGTAACAATTCTTTTTTCTTTCATTTTTGATTTTATACACAATGTGATGAAATAGTTTTCTACAGCCTTCCCAAAAAAGTAATCATGGAAGGGGGAAGTCAGAAGATTCAAGAATACACAAAAAGGGTTTTTACTGCAAGTAGGAAGTAGTAAAAGTAACAATTACTTAATAGGACAGTTAGTCTGCTGGGCAGGGAAAGAGGAAGACTAGACAGGGCAAGCAGTCGTTATCATTCATTAAGTTCTGTGTTTCTATGAAAATGGTCACAGCTGTTGTAAACATCTTACTTTTCTTACTATAAATGGATTCTGTTTTTTTTCCAAAGTTTGCAGTGATGCACTGAAATTATTCTAATCATGCATTACTTTGACAAAACAGTCTTTCTGCCTGCAGTCTGCACCACAAGTCCAAAAAGAAATAAAGACAGTCTTAAAAAATTTGGAGTTTTTAGCTCACAATCCAACAATGGCTACTTTAACTAGAATAAAAAATAAAAGTCCTCTACTGTGTCTGCAATATCTGTGCCAGAAAGCAAGTATTTACAGACTTCTATTGAATTACCACATGTTCCAATGATGTAGTTACACAAAATCATTAACAATGAAACACAAGACACAGCAAATAAGGACTGCTAGACTCGCCCAATCTATCCACATCCCTGCCTTGCAGATAAGACTGTTAGTGTGGGGAAATTCCAGTGTACATCTCCTATTCCTTGCTAAAGCTGGTTCATATCTGACTTACGCATCTTGAATTGTCTCTGAACACACCAACTGCACTTTAACTTTTTTTTTTTTTTTTTTTTTTGACTTTGGGGTGTGGAGGTCTTACAAGGTAATACAATCCCATCCTCTATTTTTAAAATGACTTACTTTACTGAGTAGCTCTTTGGTGAACTATTTGTATGAAATATATGCATATTTCATAACGTGAGATTTTCTTGTCATGATCAGTTTTCTTCCATGATAATTTAAGTTGCACTACTCATACTTTACAAGGTGCCTGGTGCAGACAAAGCGAAAAGGAAAGGATGTGAATACAGTAAAATATGCAGAAAAGACCAGCAGTCCTCATAACATACTACACAAAGAGATAAACTTGAAGATATGCAGCACACAAAAGTAAACCCTGCAAAATACAAATGGATACTAAAACGTTACTGCAGATTACAACAGAATCTCCATTAAATAAAGGCAGCAAAGATTCTATCAGCCAAACCAACAAAGGAAAAATTATGGAGGACAACATTAGCATTTAAATGCCTTTTCTCTTCTTGGGATTTGCCACCAAAATTATTCACAGTGTGAACATTTTAGGGCTGTATTAACTGGGAACAAACACATTTGTGAAGCACTATGCTATGGATATTCAGGATGTTCTTCATCTCACATTGCTGCAGTCCTTACATATGGGTAGTCTGCTGTCCTCGGTCGGCCCGAATACCAAAGTATAAGGCTGACGTCGGTCAAGGCGCTTAAAACTGACATCAGGACGTCAGGGTACAAAAGCGCATGACCGACGTCATATCCTCAGTCTTTTTTGCCGCATGGTCCGATGCAGAAGCAGCGTTGCAAGTGCCGTTCGGCGTTCTGAAATTTTAGTTTCAGACCGAATCAAAGTTGGCTAAGTACCCGTTAATATTTTGGTTTTCTTGCCTCAGTGTTTTACGGATGTCAGAAAAAGTGAATAACTGTATTTCTTGGGGAAACAGATACCGCATAGGGATTATCATTCTTTGTGTATTCCTTGTTTGGGGCCTGAGCACGACGTTGTTGGGTGTCGCTTTTTGCTAGGGTTCAATGGTTAGATTGTGCTAGGCTGGTCTTCGGAAGCGGTGCAATTATAATATGCCATCGATTCTCTTCTTGACAAAGCAGTTAAACCCAGGCAAGAAGAGTTGTCCGTTCGGACGTCGGTTCTTTAGGCCAGTGGAACCGGTGGTTCCGGCGGAGGCTTCTCTGGAGTCCCAGGGGAGACTTTGATATTGCAGGATGTGGCCTCTCAGGAGGCAGGTCAGGCTGAAGGGGCTTCCCTCCCTTCCTAGGGTGGTTAGGCCCTCTCCTTCTGTTTCCAAGGCTTCTCCCAGAGGCAGGCCAGGTTTAGCTTCTGTTGGTGTCACTCCTAGTGCAGCAGGGTCTGTGCCCAAGAAGCACATGCTTAAAATGGCAGAAGATTTGATTACTCTGATTAGAGGTTCTTTGCCCCTCCTGATAAGAGGCCTAGGGTGGAGCCAGAGTTGGGGAGTTTTGAGCAGGCTTGGATGTTTCTGAGTCTTGACTGAAGACTTGCAGGAGTACTCTCCTTATTCTGATTCTGATGCAGATGATTTGACTCCTTCTGCTTCTCCTCCAGAGGATTTTTCTTTTTCAGAGACTCTTCATTCCATGAGGGAACATTTTAAGTGGGAAGGTCAGGACTTCTCTGATTCCAGGAAAAGGCTTAGGGAATTTTTGCTTTTGCCCCAGCATAGGCCCTTGGCTATACCTCCTGTTCTGGATGTTGTGGAAGATGTGTTTGCGGAGGCTTCACTTAATCCTGACTCTCTGCCTCCTGCTCCTGTTAAACCGGATAGGTATTACAGGGTGCCTGAGGCTCATAAATATCTTTACAAGAGTCCTAGGGCGGACCCCGAAACTGTTAGTCAGGGACCTAAGGGTGTCAAGGCCTCTGTTGTGAAAAATCCGGTTCCTCCAGATAAAGAGGCCAGAGCTTTGGATAGATGGGGAAAGAAAGTTTATACATCTTCTACCCTAGCTATGAGGGCTTTGAATTGCCACTTTCATATGTTGAAATATCAAAACTATCTTCTTTCTCAATTGAAGTCTAAGGTGGATGCTCTGGCGGAAGGCATTGAGTGTAAAGAGTTACAAGATTTGGTGCATGTTTCAGAGCAGGTGGGTAAGCATTCTTTACAATGTGGTTTTGATGCTGTACAGGCCTCGTCTAGGGTGGCTGCCACTGGTTCAGATGGCTGAGGGATCAGAATTTATCTGACCATGTTAAGACAAGGATTTTGGATGCTCCTTTACAGTCTGATGTGTTGTTTGGTTCACCTGTGGAGTCAGTCTTGAAGAAAATGGAAGACAAGGCTAAGTCCATGCAGGCTGTTAAAGATTTTTTGCAAGTACAGCCTCCAAAGTTTAGTAGGAATTGGCCTGCTAAGGGGTGGGCGTATCCTTCTTATGATTCTCAGTCTAGGGGTAGATCTAGACGTGGTAGGGAGAGCTCAGAGTTCTTTCAGGCCTAGAACAGGAGTTCACCTGCACAATCTTAGGGCCAGTCCTTTCGTAAACAGGCCCAATGACCTACCTTTTCAGCTGCCAGATCCTTCTTGCCTGGCAGCTCCTTTGGGAGGAAGGTTGGCACTCTTCAAGGAAAATTGGAATTTGATTACCCAAGACAAATGGGTATTGGATATCATACACCGAGGTTACAAGTTTTATTTCCATACCTTGCCTCCTTTCAAAGGCATGCCCTCCTCAGCAAAGACTAGAGGCTCACAAACAAATTTCTCTGCTACAAATAGGGGCCATACAACCGGTCCCTCTGCCAGAAGTGGGCCTAGGATTTTTTTCTCTCCTGTTCCTAGTACCAAAGAAAGGGAACACGTGGAGACCAATCTTGGATTTATCTATCCTCAACACATATGTGGACATTCCCAAGTTCAAAATGTTGACGTTACAACAGCTTTTACCTCTGCTGGGCAAGGATCACTGGATGGTGACTCTGGATCTCACGGAGGCTTACCTTCATGTTCCTATCAGGCTCAGTTGCAGAAAGTATCTGCGGCTGGGACTTCTCATTATCAGTTCTCTGCATTGCCCTTTGGCTTATCTAGGTTCTGGCTCCAGTGATAGCTTTCTTCAGGCTAAAAGGAATACAGATCTATCCTTATTTGGACGATTGCCTGATTCTGGCCCAAGGAAAGGCGAACTTCTTCATCATTTACAGTATGTGATAGCAGTGCTAAGATGCCTGGGGTATTCTGTGAGCGAAATAAAGTCCAGTCTAGTACCCTCTCAGAACATGTGCTTTCTGGGTGTGAGACTGAATACAGCATCCCAGATGGCCTTTTGACCCCGGACAAACAAAAGAATCTTTCTCTTTACTTCCATCAATTGTCTCATCAGTCCAGGCTGACTGCAAGGACAGTCCTTCAAGCCTTGGGGTTCATGGCATCTTGTATTCTGGTGCTTCCCAATGCCAAACTGCATATGAGGAAGCTACAATGGTATCTCAAAATGTATGGACACAGCACTGCCAAGATATGGACACTGTCATTCAGATAATACCTTGCATTCAAAAGGAATTTTTGGTGGGCTCAGGAATGTCACCTAAACAAGGGACTCTCTGTGACCCGGTCAGATTCTAACGACAGATGCCTCAGACAAAGCTTGGGGAGCTCATCTAAATGGAAAGTGGGTACAAGACATGTGGCCTGCCAGACTTCAACATCTACATATCAACTTGAAGGAGATGTTAGCAGTCCAATTTGCATTAATAGCTTTCAAGGATTTACTTCTTCCAGGGCAGGTGTTGGTTCTTACAGACAACATAACTGTCATGTGGTACATCAACAAGCAAGGGGGCATTCTTATCCTCTATGCAGACAAGCAATGATTTTGTGGGAGACTGCTCTCAGTTTACAGCTAAATCTTCAGGCAAGGTTTCTGCCGGGAGCACAGAACTCCTTAGCAGATGTGTTGAGCAGACAAATTATGGATCCCCACGAGTGGAAATTGGATCCTCATGTGTTTCAGAAATTGACAGTGTTATGGGGAACTCCAGACATAGATCTGTTCGCTTCTCCACTAAACTACCAGCTGCCAAAGTTTTGCACAAAAAGGTTTCATCCCACAGCTTGGGAAGTGGATGCTCTCTCATTCAATTGGAGCAATCTTCATGTGTATGCCTTTCCACCTCTGCCTCTCCTCCCAAAGGTTGATTCCACACCTGCTGTCTCAGGAGAACAGTCATTTACTCAATGTCAAACTTCACTCTCTACATCTAACAGCCTGGCATATTCTGTTTTAAACCCTGGAGGGTCTCAGCTTCCACAGCAAGTTTTGAATGTTATTTTGGAGGCCAGAAGGCCTAGTACAAGGATAAATGGAGGAGATTTTTATTTTGGAGTACAGCAAAGGAATTTGATGTTTCTAAGCCTAATTTAAGTGTGGCTCTTCAATATCTTACTGAGTTACTGGACAAAGGTTTGTCCTTCTCCTCTATTAAGGTTCATGCTGCAGCAATTTCTGCTCACTATGACTGTGACCCACCATTGTTTTCTCATCCTTTGTTTAAACAATTCCTTAGAGGGCAAAGAATATAAGACCCCGAGCTCCTACTCCTGCTTGGGATCTCAATTTTGTGTTGGAGAAACTCACTCTACAACCTTTTGAGCCTGCAGCTACTGCCGAGTTGAAATATTTATCATGGAAGACTGCTTTTTGTTGGCCATTACCTCTAATTACAGGCCCTTATGGAGGTTGAGCCTTTCTTAATTTTCCATAAGGATAGGGTATCTTTGCGTACTAATCCTTCCTTTATGCCTAAAGTGGTTTCTAGTGTGGCTTTAAACCAAACTATTCATTTGCCTACTTTTATGCAAACCCCAAAATAAAGGGGAAAAGATTTTGCACACTTTGGATATACACAAGCAGTTCTTGATATTATTTGAGCAGAACTAAAGGGTTCAGGCAGTCTCAGCAGTTATTTGTTTCATTTGCTTTGGGTTCTCAGGGCAAGCCTGTTTCAAAACAAACTATTTCTAAGTGGATTGGGTTTTGTATTGCTTTCTGTTATTCCCATCATGGTAAGGAGATTCCAGCTGGGATTAGGCCTCATTCCACTAGGGCTACTGCCACTTCTACAGCTTTTTAAGGGGTGGCAACTAAAGATATTTTGGAGGCAGCTACTTGGAGTTCAGTGCATACTTTCTCTAAGCATTACCACCTTCCACTTTACTCTAAATCTAGGGCTGGTTTTGCCACTGCAATTTTACAGGGCATTTTGACAGCTCCTAATGCTTTATAGTTTTGCCATCCTCCCTTACCTCTGCTTTGGGATTCTACCCATATGTGACTGCAGCAGCATGTGAGATGAAAAACATAGTACAGTTTTGTACCTACCATAAATGTAGATGTTTCAAGATCACATTTGCTGCAGTCACCTCCCTCTCCTCCCTCCTTCCCTGTGTTGTTTTGTTTTTTTGTGTTTGGGTTGTGAATATTGTAAATATTGCAAATAGGATTAGTGCAGGGTGGTTGGTTGGTTTTGCTGTCTTTTGGTTTTGGCCTTTCTTTTAGGGCCTTCTGACATCTGGGGCAAGAAAAGACTGAGGATATGGGTCATGCGCTTTTGTACCCTGGCGTCCTGATGTCAGTTTTAAGCGCCTTGACCAACGTCAGCCTTATACTTTGGTATTGACAGCGGACTACCCATATGTAAGGACTGCAGCAATGTGGATCTTCGAACATCTACATTTATGGTAGGTACAAAACTGTACTTTTCCACATAATGGGCTCCTTCACCTGCCAACATTCAGTTAATGAGGTAGCAAATTCCTGTTCGCTTAAGAGACAGGGAACAAGTGCCCTGGTAGCTCTAAGCCAAAAACGTTTAAACTAATTAAATAAAGCAACATTTTGCCTGACTTACTTAGTATACATTTTCTCACATTTAAAACAAGAAACAAAATACATAAAAAACAAGCAAAATAAAACTATGACAAAATACTTAAACTTTCCTTCTGTTTTCCAGTTAATCAGAAAAAAGTAGTAACAAATTATATTAAAAGAATAACATTCAACATAATTATCTTTGTTTAAAATTAAAATGTACAAACTTTTATCATTCAACAGAAACTGTTCTTTCCCTCATCTCTCATTTAGTGTACACAGCCTCATGGGTGGGATGCCAGCCACAACTTGGATGCAAATGTAAACACATCCTGTTCTCATAACAGTTAATGTGTTACAGACACAAGGTACAGGATTCACATCTTGGGAGACACGGCTAGGCTTGAAAAGGCCCCCCTGGGATCATTAGCCTAGTAATCACCTATGTACAAATGACAATTCTAGCTACGTAAATCATGAAAATCAGTACAGAGTGGAAGTCCTCTATAATGAGGAAATAGGAAGGAGTAGGGAGCTTCCCTGCACATACAGATTTCTGTGTCCAGAATCAAGTCTAGCATGTACTGGTTTTAAGAAGGAAGATGGATTTGTCTAAATAGCAGCTGCACAAAGGTTTGCTTTTTAGACAATGTTTCTCTCTCTCTCTTTCCAGGAAGCAAATGTTTCCCTTACAGAATGAACACTGAATTTCTAGAATATGTTGCTTCATAAGCCATGCACAGACAGTCATTTCCAAATCCTTCTCCCCTTTTCTGTGGCCTTGAGGAATCACAAACAAGTAGCCTGATGGGCAAAAAGATTCCATCTTTTAAGGCTAGAGCTTGAACACCTGAGCCATGTCCCAGTGTGGAATGAAAGAAGTGGTCATAACCCGTTCACCTGAAAGGAGTACTAGAAATTCAGTGGTCTGCTTTTGTAGACTTCTACCACCATTCCTCTTCCCAATAACGTAAATCTTCTGTTATTTAATCAGTACCCCTCTACTTACCTTTGAGACCTAGACTGTTCTTTAACAATTCTCCCAGATGTGATAATTTGCTGGGTAGCCATCAAGGCTCCTTGCAAATCACAGTCTAGGAGTTAGTAATCATCTTACAGCAGCTAATTGACTGCTCTATTCAAGGGCCAGCAACATGCAGTGATGTTAAGAATGCAAGTCAAACAGATGAAGCAGGGGAGTAATTCAAGAAATAAGGAAAGAATGGGATTTTGGACACAGATCCCTAAGAAGAAAAACAACAGTCATTCAAAATAATAACTAAGCCAACATAGGC
Organism: Protopterus annectens; assembly: GCF_019279795.1. Taxonomy (NCBI): domain Eukaryota; kingdom Metazoa; phylum Chordata; order Ceratodontiformes; family Protopteridae; genus Protopterus; species Protopterus annectens. The sequence goes on along the minus strand of NC_056748.1, from coordinate 269,081,572 downwards.
ATGGAGAAAGGAGATTCTGCTGATAGGGATGACAGCAATTAGGGATACAGAGAATAGACAAGAGAGAGCTGGAATTTACTGGAGGAAGCTGGCAAAAGAACCAAGGTACTTGCAACAAATGATCAGTGAAGGAAAGGTAACAGACTAGGACGATGCCAAGAAGACATTTGGATTGCAGCTAGTGATTGCCTTCCCTATCAGGAATTGATATCAGAATATAGACAAAGGGAAATTGATAAGGGAACCCTAAATGTAAGATCTGCAATGGTTGAGTTTATAACCGAATCTACAAAAGAAGATGCTGTTAAAGGGATAATTAGTACTGCATACTACAGGAATCATTCAGAAAAGGTCAGAAAACACTGGGAAGAGAAATTAGACATACAAAGAAATAATGGGAGGACAAATGTATGGCTCCCAAAAATACAACAAAGTCTAGAAGATATATAATTTTTGCCTATAAGTGTTAGCACAAATATTTTTATACCCCAAGCAGACTACAAAGTTTTTTTTCCTCAAGTAGAAGGCAAATGTTGGCGGTGTGAAGAAAGAGGTAACAAAGAACATATGTTTTCACAGTATAATGAGTTGGTAGACTTTAATTATACCATGACCCCCCATTAATATTCCAAAACATGCACACTGTAAATCGACTTATACTAATGGAAAAAGGTCCGGTCGCCTGGACTTTTTCCATTAGTATAAGTCTTTTTTAAAACATTGTCTCGCTATGTTAAAGGAGATCTCCGTTGCTTTTTTTAAAGCTGTCTCGCTATGTTAAACTCCTTTAACATAGCGACACAGTGTGTAAAAAGCAACGGAGATCTTGCTTTCTCCGTTGCTTTTTTTTTTAAACCTGTCTCGCTATGTTAAATGGGTTTAACATAGCGAGACAGCTTTAAAATAAGCAACGGAGATCTCTGTTGCTTATTTTAAAGCTGTCTCACTATGTTAAACCCATTTAACATAGCGAAACAGTTTGTAAAAAGCAACAGAGATCTTGCTTTCTCCGTTGCTTTTTTCAAAACTGTCTCGCTATGTTAAATGGGTTTAACATAGCGAGATAGCCTTAAAATAAGCAACGAAGATTCTCCGTTGCTTATTTTAAAGCTGTCTCGCTATGTTAAACCCATTTAACATAGCGAAACAGTAAAAAGCAATGGAGATCTTGCTTTCTCCGTTGCTTTTGCCCACAGCTCTGATGCACTGCGTAGGCATACGCATGCGCAGTACATCAGAACTGCCGCAGAATACCAGACAGCTGCGGAAGGGCAGCAAGGAGGCATTATACAATGCCATTATTTAAGAAAAGTAGTTATTTTTTTTTCTTAAATAATGTCATTGTATAATAGCAATAACCCACTTCTGGGTGTAGGTAATGCTGGATTTACCTACGGTTGGCTTTGTTTGGTCCCTTGTGACCAAACCACGCCAACCGTGGGTAAATCCAGCATTACCCACATCCAGGCGTGGGTTATTGCTATAATATTCCCTATAGAGCACTCTGCCAGGAATACTGGGTGAGCAAATGAATGCAACTAAGGAAATAATTTTTTAAGATGGGATACAAGGTCTGAAGTGGGATCTTTACAAAAGGGCAGGAATAAATTACACAGAAAAATAGGAAACTGCAGGACAACTGGTACAGAAAATGTTTTGGGGGAGGAATGAGGTTTAAGATAAGGCGAGAACTGAACAATTTATTTAATGCTGCTTAGATTATACATCACATATTGTTATGAACTTGTTAATATGGTTTGATTACTTTTATATACATGTAAGTTTGATTATGTCACAAGTGATAATTCAATAAAGGTGTTTAAAAAAAGAGCTTGTGCACCAACACCTGAAAAAACAAAGCAAGGCAAATGCTTCCACAAGCCTTGAACAGGATACCTGGTTACTTCTCTCCAACAGGAACTCTATATATATATATATATATATATATATATATATATATATATATATATACATACACATGAGGGAGCATGTCAAATTGCAGAAATTAGTTTTGATAAATGTAAAATGTTCAAACACTGTTCAATGAAACTGCTTTCATAGACGGTAATTTGCCTCTTTCTCCACAGTTATGCAGCCTCGAAGTTGGTATATAAAAGTTTGGGGGATGTGTGGAGGGTATCTCTCCACATGAGAGCTGCAGGGGGAATGCCCCTCTGTAAATGAAATGTTTCCTCTAATATTCACTAAAGGTAGTTTTGGCAAACAGTTTTGAATTGTTTTCCTTTTGCCGAAAGTACCTTAGGCAAATCAACATGAACCCAACTATTTTGCTGCACATCTCTGGGCTGTTCCCTGCCTCTCCATCTACCCTTTTCCCCCACTCTCCAACCTTCCTGCAACTAGTTTTGAAGCTTAAAGTTCTCAGTCACCTACTCCTCCCTTGCTCATTCTCTGGTCTCTCCTACACTGAACAGTCCCTCCTGCACTCCTGTATTCCTTCTGCCCATCTCCCTGTTTCTGTACTATGTACTACTGCCTCCCTTCCTACAGATTTTTCTCAGACTCTCTCTCCAGGCTGCTCTACCCCCTCTGCCTCTCCTGTTCCCACTGCAGACAAAACTTACCTTTGTTTGTTGTTTGTCTTTCGGCTTTTTCCCGGTAAGGGGTCACCACAGCGGAACTCCGGTCCGCTAATGATTGGCAGTAGATTTTTACGAAACACTGAAGTGCCAGCTTGACGCCCAACCTTCAACGAAGGAACGCCCATTTACACACGCATGTCTTTCGAACGCTACCCAACCACGGGGAGGACATGCAGACTACACACAGAAGGCACTCCCAAGCCAAGTCGAGAATCGAACGGGAGAACCTCTTGCTGTGAGGGAACAATGCTACCACTATACCACCATGGAAACTTATTACTGATTATTTTTTTTTTCAGAGATTTCTCCATGGGTGCAGCCCTGCTCCCTTCACCATCGCTGCGCTCGAGCTCACTTCCTACCTCCATTGCCACCCACCCCCCACTTCAATGACATTTATACTATCCAATCCCTCCCCTTCCAGTCTCCTCACCCACACAACCCAGTTCCTGCCTAAATTCCCTCCCACCTTTCACCAGCCATAATTGCAATACTTCACTTCCTACTTCCAGTCTACTCCCCCAGCCACAGCTTCTCCTCATATATTCTAATATGCAACTGCTTTTACTTACCACTCCACTTCTCATACTCCTCTCAATACTAACCTTCTATCACTCCCTCCTACCCCACCCTCATATTCGTTCCCCTACCATAGGCATCTCTGAAACTCTATCTCCTACCTGCTCCTTTATTATCTCTCCTTCTCTCTTCAACTTCTCTATTAATTGTCTGCATAAACCAACCATACATCAAAACTATCCACTCATCTGCAAATCCAACTCTAAATGCTATAACCATCTCTTACAATTTTCTCCACTCACATTTTTTACCAATATCATACTCCTCTCTGGAGACAGACATTCACCCCAACCCAGGCCCCCTTTCCTCCCTTCTCAGCCACATACCCCAGCAGACACCCTCCACCTCCCACTGCCCTCATGCTTCAATCCATCCTCATCATCCCAACCTACACTCTTCCTTATACAAGCACCTAACTATCTACTCACTAAATATTTAAAGCCTCACTAACAAAATCATTGAACTACACACATGGATAGCCCATACCTCCCCTCACATTCTATCCCTATCTGAAACCTGGCTCAAACCACACATCACAAACAGCAAAATTCTCCCACCTGGCTATAATATCTACCACTCTGACATATCTCCAAAAAAAGGGGGTGGAGTAGCCATCCTCTACTCAGACGGCCTTAAATGTCTCACCTGTCACCATCTGTGTCTTCCACCCAGCTGAACTCATCATTCTAAACAGCCACCTTAACCCACATAAGAAATTTGCCATTGCTTCCATTTATATCCCGCCTAGAAACAATATCCACACTCTAGAAAACATCCTATCCTGGTTTTCCCATAACATACACTATGAAACCCTCATCCTTGTAGATGTCAATATAGACTGGTCCAAATCAACAACTGACTCTCCACAATTTAGTATAAAATTCCATGGATTCTATCAACTGATAACATCCCTCACCCGCTTCCATAAGATCTCGTCATCCATCTCTACTCTTGACTGGATTCTCACCATCTTCCCCACAACCTCTGTCATACCCCGACTACCTTACCAGACTCCCTAAGTAATCATCTCCTCACCTCTATTCTAAAGCACTCTAACCAAACACCCAAATCATACCTTTACAGACTGTCGTAAACTTACTAACTTTAACATCACTCAGTTCATCTCCATACTGTCTAATATTGGTTGGTCCATACTTTGGCAGCTCCCTCTTGATGATGCAGTGAGTAAATTTAATAACATTTTCCTCAACACCCTCAACTCCCTTGCCCCATCCAGGAGAATTAGAATCAAACCAAATTATGGTCCCTGGCTTTCCAAATACACCAGATCCCTTATCCACAAAAGAGATAGTGCTTGGAAAGCCTGGGTTAAAAAAAAGAACTACCCCTGTTACATAATTATAGAGAACCAATAAGGACAAAAGAATCTACTATAACTCTGCCCACCTCAATGATAATTCCAACCTACATAAGTTCTGGTCGACTTTAAACAATATTCTTTCTCCAGGCCGCCCTTCCAACCCCTCCCCTTTCCCAAATAAATCTCCAATCAAGACAGCTGCCCTCCTCAATAAGCACTTCATTGATACGATCCAAAAACTCACTCCCTCCACTTCTAATCCTACTTCTCCCCCTCGTCTCTTTTCAACCTGCTCCCACTTCCTACATCAAAACACTTCTTCTGAAGCTGAAACCCTGCTCTCTCTCCACAATCTCCCCTCTACCTTCCTCAAACTAGTTCCTAAATTTATAGCCTATCCTGTATCATTCTCATCAACAGATCAATTCAAGAAGCTACTGTTCCTCTCATTTGGAAATCTTTTTTCACAATCCCCCTCCATAAAGAGGAAACTCAACTGACCCATCTAACTAAAGACCCATCGCCATCCTATCCTTTCTCTCAAAAATACTTGAAAAATGCATTCATTCACAGCTTTTCAACTACTTCGTCCAGCATAACCTTCTCACTTCCACTCAGCATGATTTCTGTCCTAACCATAGCACAAATACTGCTCTCCTATCATTTACCCATACTATCACTGAGGCCCATGACAACAACCAACTCATATCCGGGCTCTTTCTTGACTTATCCAAAGCTTTTGATATGGTCTCACCTTATACTGCTATCCAAACTTGTTAATCTCAACCTATCTGCTACCTCCCTAGCCTGGTTCTCTAGCTATCTCTCTTGTAGGCAACAATCTGTCAGATGCCTCTCATCCTGCTCTCCCTAAATTCCAGTACCGTATGGTGTTCCACAAGGTTCCATCTTGGGTCCCCTCCTGTTTAACATTTTCACTAATGAACTATACACATCCTGCCAACAATCCTCCCTTATCCAATATGCAGACGACTCCACTCATCTCTGCCTCCAGCAATCACTCTGAACTGCTTACCCCAACCCAAAATACCTTTCTATCCACTGAAAAGTGGCTAGCTGATAATCTACTCATCCTTAAAACTAAAAAGGCCAAACTCTTGCTCTTTCTCCCCTGTTCCCTCTCTCACCATAAATCTACCTTCACTATTATATCCTCCAGTAACATTATCATAAAACACGAACCCCACACAAAGCTCCTAGGTGTCATCACTGATGATGAACTTAAGTTTAACCTTCACTTACTTCAATGTATTTAAAAAAAACTCACCTACATCGCAACAAAAAATGTCTAAATTCCAGTGCCAGACTTTCCCTGGCACAGGCGCTCTTCCACTCCTCCCTTCTATACAATGTCCCAATTCTAACCAATACTCAGTCCACAACCTTGCTCAAACTTCAACAAACATACCACAAAATAGCTTTATTCATTAAGAACTGTCCTTACAACTCACACCGCTGCCTAGCACTAGACGCTCTCCAATGGCTTGAACTTCCCCAACAACTCCTACTATCACAATTTCAAATATTAGATACTATTCTATACCAACAGTCTTCCTGCCCTACTCTAGCCTCCCTCATATCCACCTACTCCCCATTTCTGACCCTACGCACCTCTAATCAGCAACTTCTAGATATTTACCATCCAAAAAAAAAAACATGGGCAAACTTCTGTATAAATGCTCTGTTGCCCAAGCATGGAACAAACTTCCTGTACACATTTGCTCCATTATCCACCCACTACACTTTAAAAAAAGAACTTAAACTTCACCTTCTCAAAAACCAAGACTTGCCCCTACCATGACCCAACCTAATCTCCACTACTCTCATTTCATATTCCCGCCACTTGTAAATACTCTCTCCCTATTTTTAAACTAGTACCTACTATGAGTTTAGCTGGTTAACTCGTCCTTTCAGTAGTGGGGACTTGCATCTTATGATGTATATTATCGTCTATCTCTTTGGACAAATGCTGTTTGTTTATGCACTATGTGTTTTGTTTCTAACTTTTTATTTTTTCAGTCTTGTACTACTATGTACCATCTCAAAATGTGAATTATTGTATGTACTGTAAATGCTTCTGAGTGTGAATTCTAATCTGAAATTTCTTTGTAATCTGGAGCTTTTCTTCTCGGATCTCCATTGAAAATGGGTTACTGGCCCAGTTGAACCAACCCAGTTAACAAACATCAATCAATAAATAAATAAATAAACAAACAAAAAATGTGTCTCACAGTGTAGGATGCATCTTCAGAACTGGGTTTCCTGGTTAAAAGACAAGTTATAAACAAAATAACTGCAGGAGACATTCTAAACAAAAGTTGAAAAGGTTTTAAGCTTTAGATAGGCACTTGAGTGAGGAAACATGAGGGGATACCTCAGCTGTCTAGGCAGCCAGTGAAAAGCAATCTCATAACATGGCTGTGTCATATCACTGTACAACTATACACCAGCAATGAGACCAGTGCCTATATCACAGGAGAAAAGTTTTCTTTGTAATCCATCATTTTCTATTTAGCTCCTTTATGCCTGAAAGAAGCTGAAAAACTGGTATGTGGGGCAAAGACAGATACAGAGAGCCTTTCTCTGGTCCAGGATTAATGGAGAGAGTGTCTAGACATAAAATGCCAAAGACCTGATCATGTAAGCCTAAAAGGGCTATTAAAAGCTACAGTATGTTTCTGTATTATAATAATTCACCAGAAGAGTTCAAGACAAGGGTCTGCAACTGTCCAAAAACAAGATTGTCCTTCTGTTGAAGCTAGTTCCTTACATGAATGCATTCTTCAGGAAGAGAACATGCTGTGTTAATTCACCAGAAGAGTTCAAGACAAGGGTCTGCAATTGTCCAAAAACAAGATTGTCCTTCTGTTGAAGTCAGTTCCTTACATGAATGCATTCTTCAGGAAGAGGACATGCTGTGTCTTTGTTACTTCAGAGAAATGAACAGTATAATGCCTTTGTGCAACTTAAACTGCTGAAACCACCCTCTCTTTGGAAAGGAGAAAACACTCTGGATCCAAGGACAGAAACTTAACAGACAACTGTCCTCTTTTTCTAGCCATTAGCTCTTGATGATCGTCACTGCTGACGTAACACTCCAACCTCATGTGAGAAATGGGAAAAGGGGTTGTGGATGCTGTGATGCCTCAACACTGGCCCAGTAATGAAGGATCCTCAATCCTCACCACTAGCACCAGTGGGGGACGTACACTGGGAGGATGACAGGCACACACACAGTATTTCCAGATGCAGCTCTCTGCATCAAGGGCAATATCCCTTAAGAGCACACAGAGACCACAGACAATCAGGGGCTGGTTTCTCCCTCTTTCCCCAGATCTTTGATCCTAAACAGATGGTGGAAGTCATAAAACACTTCCAAGACAATACAGAAAGCTCCCTAGTTTTAGACATTGTGTCTCCTTGCTGCATTGAAACTGAAAGATAATGTCTTTTTATTGCATAGCCATAAAGTACTTTAATTTCAGCTATTTTTCTGAAGTTAACCTCCCCTACTCCAATTTCCCTGTTACACTACTGTAATTGTTTAAATGTATATATTTTATGTACATTTCTGTTCTCTTCCAGCAAGGCATACTGTGGATACAGCTTTAAGCTCAGTACGTCATAAAATATATTTTCAACACACGTCTGTACAAACCTAGTTTGATATATACATGACATACAATTCTAATACATTTGCAACACAAGCATCTTACATGAAGCATGTTGACATTCACAAATGACACAATTATTTACAAACTTCCAGATAGCTGGATTGGCAGTATCTCATTTCGTGACATATAGAACAAAGCCCTGTCAACATCTGTTTGCATCCTATAGGGGTAAGAAAGGTCAGCCTGTCTAAGCAACTTGTTGCATGATGGTTGTCCTCTACTATTGTTTTCTTTTACTCCTACCATAGTAAAGCTCTTCCATGCAAGGTTAAAGCTCACTTGACTAGGGCCTTATCCTGTTCGATGACATATTGGAAAGAGGTGGAACCTGGTCCTTTGCTCATACCTTCACAAAGCACTACAAACTGAATTAATTTTCAAGGTACGATCAGGTTTTGCTTGTTGTACTCTAAGAGCTACTGGATCCTTATCCTTCCACCTCCCAGGTAGGATGAGCTTTGGGAATCTACCCAAAATGCCACTGAGGCAGTGGGAATGATGGACATAATACATTTATACCTGTAACAGTAGATGTTCAAATTCCTCACTGCCTCATTGACAGCACCCACATGCCATTTTCCAGACTGTGCAAAGTTGAGTTGGGTTTCAACCTCTGATTCAGTTGTATTTGGATTTTATATGATATTGTGACTGGCTGTGAATTTACTCTTGCTAGATAATTCTGGCTTCTGGTACTTGCCCTCCCCCCTTTGTGGAAGTGAAAAAGCCTGAACATTCACTTCTTGTTACACCCGAAGGCTTCCTGTTTTGGATATGCTCAGCCAATCAGCTGTCCAGGAAGAGAGAGAGAGAGAGAGATGTGAGTCTGCGCTTTTGAAAGTTGGACAGTACTAGGTTAACTTGGCAGATAACCCAGAATGCCACTGAGGTAGTGAGAAACTCGAACATCTACTGTTACAGGTAAGTTGGACTTACTCAACTGTACTTTACATGCCACAGTTAATTTTATACAGTAGTGGATGGGAATATAAAGGGTTACTGCATTTCTAAAGTATTTCAGAATAGCAGTAGTTTCTTCTCTGGATACTGATGAGTCAAGAACATCCATCTGTAACAAAAGGAGATACTGCCAGCCCAGCTTTCTGAAATTTTGAAAATAATTATATGTCATTTGTGACTACCAACAAGCTTCATGTAAGATGCTTGTGTTACAGGTGTATTAGAACTGCTTGTGTTACAGGTGTATTAGAACTGTATGTCATATTGTACAGACGTATGCTGAAGAGATATTTTGCGAAGTACTGAGCAGAAATGTATATACAGTATTGTAACGGTTTAGATGCATATATTGTAACACTGCAACTGAAACACAAGAAGTTAACTTCAGAAGAATAGCTGAAAACTTAAACTACTTTATCACTACGTAATAAAAGGATATCATCTTTCAGATTCAGTGCAACAGGAGACAATGTCTAGAACTAGAAGTTTTTTGTACGTTTTTTAAATGTGGAGGAATGTAAATTATTTTACAACTTCCACCATTTGCCAAAAGATCTAAGGTCTATTTATGTTCACAGGTAAATGCTAAAATCAATGACTGTGAGCCTTGAAACTATAGTCAGATGACAAGAGGTGATGGCATTCTGCAAGTATCCCAGCAATAATATTTGGGATATTATTTTAAGAACTCAGAGAAAGACTGAGCATTTTGTATTTTGTCTTTGACCTGACAGCATCATCCGGAAAACCCATTCACCACATCTGCCTGCTTGCTCTGTAAGTAAGTTAACTAAGGTACACTAATTTCTCTTAGATAAAGTCAGGAATATAGTGAAGTATAGCTTAGAGGTTTTCTTTATTTATCTGAGACTGTCCTGCAATGTTGCTTTAAATATTCCCTGTGATTTTGAACTCTGATGTAACTGTGGTTTACCGAGTATTTTCTTATCCATTATTTACTATTAAATATATTTAAACCTATCATTGTGGCTGACATTTGTGAGAGATATTCAAGTACTGAGAGTACTTGCATATTTATTTGGTGACACTGTGGGCCACCCCTAATAACCTTGGTCTTGGTCAAACTATCATTTCTATTAACAGAAGCATTCCTTGTTAAGGGCCTTAAAGTAGCTGATAAGTAGTGACTGGTGGCAGGGGAAACCACCTTATAGTTTGGGCAGAAGGGGGCATTGCTAGTAAACCTTTGCCAGCCTTTCCCATGTGTGTGTGTGTGTGTGTGTGTGTGTGTGTGTGTGTGTGTGTGTGTGCTACTTGGGCAGAGACATGAAGCACTGGTTAGACAGAGACAGTGTTGGAGGACATGGCTTGGAACCCTGGCTAAGGACTCAAATCTATAGCTGTGTCAGGGGGAGTCTTATTTGGGATCTGGAGAAACAGGGAGAAATCAGCTTTGGACTGAATGTGGTCTCTGTATGCTCTTAAGGGAAACTGCACTTGATGCAGAAAGCTGCATCTGAAAATACTGTGTGTGTACTTGTCATCCTCCCAATGTACGTCCTCCACTGTTGCAAGTCATGAGGATTGAGATTTCTTGGTTACAGTGGTGGGGCGTCACACTACCTAGGTAGTACCCAAGCTGCCCTGTGTGCATCTACAGTATGTAGAATCTTTTCTCCATTGTTTTTTTTTTTTTTGATCAGGACAAAACATTGGGATGTTGATGGCTCGATTCAAGGTAAATCCAGAAATAACTTCAGGCATGAATCATGGATTAATGCGTAACACAACCCCGTCCTTGCAAAAAAAAAAAAAGTCAGATAGTGTTGGCCCACCTTGAGAGCTTGCAGCTCAAGAGACACATCTTGCAGATGTCACAGCAATAAGTAAAACAATTTTCCGATAATGAACCATAAATCATCCCGAGAGGCAAGTTCAAAAGGAGGTAAAGTCGATTTTTCAAGAACAAAGTTGAGATCACAAGGAGGAAGAATTTGCTTTTGAGGGGATTTCACAGTCAACACTCCTTTCATAAAAATTTGATCACAGAAAGAGAGGGATCAATAGGCAGAGAAGCTAAGATGCATCTTGATAGAAGCATATAAACAAACTATGTTTAATAACTCACACAAATTTCAAAACCAGAGGGGTAGAAACCCTTTCAAGATCTCTCTTACTGACTAGGCACTACTTATGAAAACATCTTCCACTTGTAAACAGAAGATTTTCTAGGTGCAGGTTTTCTTGCCTCCTTAAATACCTGCTGGACATTCTCATGAACAAGTTGCACTAAGTTGGGGTGTATCATTCACCCTGATGCTGTGTGAACAGATCCATCAGGCAGGAAGCCTGTGCTAACTGCCCTTGGCCAATTCCTTTAAAATGGAGAACCAGCCTAGCCTGGCTAAAAGGGGGTTATCACAGTGAGCTTTGGCACTTTATTCTGAATCTTTACTAGTACCTTTGGAATCACTGGAAATGGTGGAAATGCATACAGCAGCATTCCTGACCAGGGGAAGAATATGTCTTTCACGCATGGCTGCAAGTCTTGAACAGAATCTTTTCAGTTGTCTGCTTTGAAAGGACGTGAAGAGATCTACTTGTCAGATTCCCCGGATATGCATCAAGTCCTGCAATACCTTTACATGGAGCTTCCACTCATGAGGGTCTATTCAGGATCTGCTTAGTCTGTCAGGAATATACAAAGGCCTGAAGAATTGCAGAATGCCGTACAGCCACCTCCGAGCCTATCATTGCCACCAGCAAAAAAGGTATGACCTTGTACCCCCTTGCTTGTTCAGGGCCACATCATGGTATGCCAGAAAATCAGAGTCAAGAGAACTTTCTTCTTTGGATGGCAAAAAAATAATCAGCACTCACTTCCTGTGACAGCTGAAGGCTCCCCTCTGAGGAAATGCTCAGCCAATCAGTTGTCATCTGAATTTTGAAAGCTGGATAGTACATGGTAACCATGGCAAATAACCCAAAATGACTTTGGGATAATGGGAATTATGAACACACACACACACACACACACACACACACACACACACACACACACACACACACACTACATAGGTTCATAGGTGTGTACTAGGCCAATGGCGCTGGAGCTTTTACAAGCCTAGCCCATAGGATTACCCTGGCATCCTACCACCTAACCTTAGTTGCCAGTGCCTCTGTCGAGCAGAGCCACTGGAATGATCCCTGGGGTGAATTTTCTCTTTCCCATCCACTCATCAAGATTTCTCTTGAAGAGGGCCAGTGAGTTGCTCTGTTTTACATATATGGGAAGTCTATTCCATAGCATGGGCAGTCTCTGGGTTATGAACCTGTCCCTCCAGCCTGTTCTGTTGATTGTGGTAATGAGGGTGAGGACTCTGGAGCATGTGATGTGGAGGGATTTGGATTTCATTAGATGTAGCATTTCTAACAGAGCTGGGTCAGACATGGCTTTGTAAGTCAAGCAGAGATTGCTTCTAAGTATGCAATATGACACGGAGAATAGTTGAAGTTCTTTTGAGTCCGTCCATATAGGACAAGTGTTTAAGGCCTAGGATCCTCTTTTGTGAGGTATTTTTGCAGCCTCCCCAGTTGTTGCAGGTGTCTAGTAAGGTACATGCCAAATGGGGCATTGTACTCGATGATTGGCCTAATGAGGGAAGAGTAGAGACAGACAATGACCTCTTTCTTCTTGGATGCAAAACCCTTAGTAATGAGATGTGCCACACAGAAGGACTTTCTGACCACAGTGGCAATGTGGTGGTCAAAAGAGAGGTTGCCGTCAGCCTGTGTTCCCAGATATCTTATAATGCCTTCTGTGTTCAGTGGACTATCATTGATGTGCTAATTTATGGGAACCAGGTTTTTCCCAAAGGGGATAATGACACATTTTTTGGCATTGAGCTTAAGGCCATGGTTCTGACACCAGTCATTGGTATCAGTGAGGCCTTTCTGTAGGATGTAAACATCAATTGGGGAGTTAATAATAGCTCCCAACTTGCAATAGTCTGTGAACTTTGTCAGCCAGAGTCCCTTCGTGTTGCCCTGGACTTCAAGTAGATACCAAACAGGAGAGGACCCAGGACTGAATCCTGTGGGACTCAACTCATTGGAAAGTCTGACTTGGAGTCAGCTACTTTCACACTGTGGGTTCCATCTGTAAGCCAGTTTGGAACCCACCTAGTGATAAAGGGGTAGATGTCTAGCTTAGTGAGTTTTTCTATGATTCCTGAGTGGGGAATGGTATCAAAGGCTTTGGCCAGATCAAGGTAGGCTGTATGAACCACCTTGCCTTCACCCACAGCTTTGGTGACTGACTCAAAGAAGTCGACCAGGTTGAGCAGGCATGATCTACCCTTCAGAAAACCAAACTGTGTGGGATCCAGAGTTTGGAAAATCCCTATATTATTGTTTATTAGTTCCCTGATGATACATTCCATAGCTTTGCATATCAGACTCATCAGGCTAATGGAGTGATAGTTCCCAGGGTCTGTAGTTGCTCCTCCTTTGTGGAGAGGGATGACTGCAGCAGTGCGCCATTCAGTAGGGACAAAGTCTAAGGTGAGGCTGTGATTGAACAGGGCACACAGGTGAGGTGCCAGTTCACTCTGTAGTTCATGTAGAACACAGCCGGGGAATATTGTCAGGTCCCACAGAAGCTGTATTCTTGGCCTTGGACAGTGCTGTTTTAACCTGTGCAGGAGTAATACTGGGTGCCTGGCAATCTACTGGTATTGTGATTGGTCCTTTGGTAGGGGAGAGAGTGGTAAAGTTGGCACTGAATCTGTTGGCCAGTATATTGGCAGTATCTGTTAGCTTGGTATAGGAGGTACCATTGTGCAGTAGCTCAGAGCAAATCTGGGTATTGCCATGGAGATTCTTTACATAACTATAGAAGGCCTTGTGGTTGTCTTTACTATCTGCTGCAATTCCTTTTTGATAGCTAGCTTTAGAGGATTTGATGAGGGATCTCAATTTTTTGCTAAGGCTGATAAGGGAGTTTTTCCAGTCTTGGGACTTCACCTTATTCCACATCAGTTTCCTCCTTCTGTTGTAGAGTTTGTTTATGGCAGGAGACCACCAGATTGGCTTCCTTTTTTTGGAGGAGTGTGTCTTGATTCTATTGGGTATGCTGAGATCCATGCATTTGTGTACGTGTTCGTACAGTGCATTGGTGCATAATTCGGTGGTCATGCATTGCATGGGTGCTGTGAAGTTAGCCACCTCTGTTTTTAGGAGCCCAAAGTTAGCTTTGGATAAGTTTTTCATGGTAGTTACCTTTGTGGGGCGGGTGGGAGGGACGTGGATTTCCAAGGTGATTAGTTTGTGGTTGGTTCTAACTAGGGAGGAGTTGTCTATTGATGTAGAGCAACGGTCGCCCATGGTAGTAATGACCAGGGTAAGGATGTTGCTACCTCTAGTGGAGGTAAGAACGAGCTGGTCCAGGGCATTGGGATTAATGAATTCCAGGAAACAGTGGGCAAGTATATTGATACACGAGAAGTTTTCCCAGTTAATGGAGGGGTAGTTGAAGTCGCCCAGTATGAGAGTGTTAAAGTTGGACCCTAATATTCTCCAGGGTTCTTAGGAACATGAAGTGCGAGTCTTGGGACATGGTTGGGGATCTATAGCAGGCTATGACCTGAATCACTGTCTTACTCAATGTTAGCTGCACCTGAAGTATCTCTGATGCGTTACTTTGGGCTACCAGTCTGGAGGTGTGTGCACCCTTTATGAATATGGAAACATCACCGCCTTTGGAGCTTCGGTCCAGGTTCTGGGGCCGAAAGGTGTGGAATGAATTATAGCCTAGTAGTGCAGTGGTGCTTTCTGCTGTCTTGAACCAAGTCTCTGTTACACCACAAATGTCAATGTTCTCCATTTTAAGGAGTGCTTCGAGCGACTGCATTTTGAGATTTAGACTTCTAGCATTGAACAGCAGAACCCTCAGACTACATCTGTTGGTAGCTGTTACGGTGGTAAGTTGGTCTTTGGAACACTGTCTGAAAAAGGCACCATAGGAGTGGCAAGAACCTTGGCCAGTATCCGGAAGCCCAGGGGTGACACATGCAGGCCATCTCTGGCAAAACATCAAGATCTGTTATTCATGTCATCCCAAGCAGACAGATACTGGATCCCCTTAGAATGACACCAGAAACTTAGCCAATTGTCTGATTGTATCATTCTGGTATTGTGGTATCATGCTGGGTGATGGTAGGAGGCTGTTCAGGGCTAGGTCATACCCGTCTGAGCTACATAATCTGAGAGCTCCTCCATGTCTCTTTTCATGTAGTTGAGGGAGGTAGGTCTCAAGTCATTCACACCCACATGTTCAATGACACAGTCATATTTGTACCTGTTGTTGAGGTACCCGAGTGCATGCATTATGTGGCGGATCCTGGCACCTGACAGGCAGTTGACTGTTACTTTCACCTTATTCAACCTAGTGAGTGGGACATCAGTGTGTCTCACTATCGAGTCACCTATGACTAGTGTGTTGGCCACACTGTTTTGTTTTAGGGGCTATGGTTGAGTGGCACACTGCTTAGGAGAGTTATGCGTCTCGCGATTAGTGTTGTGCTGTGGTGGTCGAGTGCGTTTCTGCCTTGGAGGTCTCTGCTGTTTGGGTAGATTTTTACTGAGAGCCTCCGCAAAGGTGGCTGCATGGTTTGTGTTTTTTATGTGAAGGCAGTGTTGGTGCGTGTTCTGAAGGGCTATGTGCTCCATGTGGTGTGGTGCAAGTGTTGACCTTCTCCTCCTGACCAGCTATTCTGGTCTTGGCTGGAGAGTGCATGGCTTCCAATTTGGATATATAAGTGCATCTCTCACAAGTCTGAGTGTTGGGAGGTAAGAGGAGAGGGTTGTCAGTGTACAGGAGGCAGTTGCTACATTGCCTCAGGATGCCCAAGTTCACCAGGTTAATGGGAGAAAGCATAGGGAACTGACCTTTAGACATGCCTGGAGGGGTGGGCATTAATAATAAGTACTGGAACTGTTTCCTTGTAGAACATTTAGTGCTGGTAGCACTTTTGTGTGCTACAGTAATTGCTACAAGAAGTCTGGTAAAATGTTAGACTAATAAGCTAGTAAAAGTGCAGGAGAAGAGAGAACTAGCAGATCTAAGGGAAACATTGAAGAGCACACTTTCTGGCACCGCTCAGAAGCTTACAAAAAGTCCTGGATACAACAAATCTGTATCTGGACTAGACTAGTTACAAGAAAGGCGGGAAACTACTGCAAACGCAGGCTTTTAAACCAGAAAGTTGAAAGAGATGGAAAAACTGCCCAAACGGCCAATAAACTACAATTTCTGGGCCAAAAACCACTCCTCTTGTGGTAGATAGGCTAGAAGGCTTCCCTCCAACACAGAAAGGCTGAATAAATGGACGTGGCAAAATAAACTTCTCGGGCACTTAATAATCTTGTAAGATCGTTTGAAAGGCTAAAATGCTAAAGTCATTTCTCATCATTTTGCCAAAGTCATTTATCATCATTTTAAGAAACATCTCAAAGAACTTTATAATTTGACTAAATAACTCTTGGGCACTGTAATACTTTTGTAATGCAGTCTTTTGCGAGAAAACACCTCTTCTAAACCCCATACATCAGATTAGTAAAAATGAAAATCCCAAGATGAAAATCTTGGCCACGTCTAAATGGAACACATGCAGAGGCAATGTGGCGAGCTGTGCCACCTACCACCCACCCTAAATAAATATATCAACTCAGGGATCACACTACACTGGACAAAAGGGCATGTTGACCTCAGCGTGCATTCTGTTTAGAAGTGGCAAAGTGTTTACTTACCATGGAAAATGCAGACATTTGGGTTTCTGCAGTTTCTTGATTTTCGTCTCTGGAGTTCTGTCTTCAGGAATCTAGTCTACTCAGTTTAGAAGTAGACACACACACATACATATATATATATATATATATATATATATATATATATATATATAGAGAGAGAGAGAAATATATATATATATATATATAGATATATACATATATACATATATATATATATAAATATAAATCCATCTATATATATATATATTTATATACATCTAGAGGAGCAGACTGCTAGAAGAGCACTTAATCTACAAGCAATCTGCTACACTTCACGTACAGAATGTTTATGACAGCATAATCCCATGGAGTAGTATTGTAGGTCTTGCTACAGCAGGGTTCTCATAACCTAACAAGAAGACATCTTAGGCTAATAAAATATGCATAACAGGCCCCTGGATACTACTGCTGCTGCTGCATTAGGACCAAACTGCTTTTCCCTGACCCATGCACTGAAAAGCCTTTGCTGCTATGTCTCCTTTCAGCAGGCCATTGGGCCTCCAGATGATGGTCCTGTGCATCAATGGCCAAAAAAAAAAAAATACAGGAGGGGAATGAATTACCTTAACAGTACTTTAACACTGTCCTCATCAGAGTATCTACGTTACATAAAGGAAGAAACAAACTCTGGCAACTGTCTTGTGGAAGAGAGTCATTAAATCTTGACTGACTGAAGAAGTACAGGGTATAACTTTTTAAGAGGCACTGTGAGGTGGGGATGAGAGATGCTTAAATAAAAAACAATAATACATATATATTACCTACCTGATAACACCGACATGCCAAAACACTGACAACGAAATAACCGACACGACAAAACCGAAAGTTCAAAAACACTAAACTTCACAAGCACGACAAACCACAATCCCGACAATCAACAAAACAAATACCTTTCCCGGAAAATACACACACAACACAAGCACACCAAAAACCTTACAAGCCTACACTAAACCTTACATACACAACTATCTATGAACTAACCTTAATCCAAACCCTAACCCTAAGGTCCATCACTATCGCACACTTACCTTACCCCCACCCTAACCCTAACTCACTTAATCCGCCCCTAACCCTTAAGTCTGTCACTATTGTACACTTAACTTACCAGCACCCTAACCCTAACTCATTTAATCTGCCCCTAACACTCAAGCCTGTCACTATCGCACACTTACTTACCTTACCGCACCCTAACCCTAACTCCCTTAACCCGCCCTTAAACCTAAAGTCCGTCACTACTGCACACTTAACTGACCCGCACCCTACCCTAACATCCATCATTATTACACACTTACCTTACCCACACCCTGACTTTAACGTCCGTCCCTACCAAACACTTACCTTAACATGTCGGTGTTCTCAGCATCGGGATTCTCAACTTTCGGTCTTCTCCGTTGTCGGCAATCTGCACTTTTGGCATTTTCAGGTAGACCCATATATATATATATATATATATATATATATATATATATATATATATATATATATATATATATATATATATATATATATATATATATATATATATATATATATATATATATATATATATATATATATATATATATATATATATATATACACACATACAAAGTTTAACATCTTAATGTTTTTTTTGTTTGTTTTTATACAATAAAGGTTTAGTGGTATTTAATTCTTTCATATTCTTGACCCTTATAGAAGGGGAGAAAGATAAAAATACGAGACAAAAAGACTATCGTGAATTATTATGAGCTCAAAAGGCAGCTGATAATTATTCACCAGTTGAGAAAGCATATGACACTGTTTCAAGACAGCTTATTTGGGAAGTCCTGTGATGGTTCTGTCCCACACACATTCTAATTAATGCAGGCTATGTAGAACAACCCAGTGACATGAGTACAAATAGTGTTTAGACTCAAACAGTAGTTCCCAGTGGAAGTGGGTGCCCATCAGGGATCATCCCTGAGCCCACTGCTGTTCATACTGGAGATTAACTAAATTCGCAAACAGATTGGAGGGGACAGATCAACAAAACTGATGTATGCAGACAACTCAGTAGACTCTGCTGCTTATTAAGTTTTCCCAGCTAATATGAGGACCAGCCCAGGGATGAATTTGTGATTTCCCACCCAATGGTCACAAGTTACACTTGACTAGGATCAGAGATGGACTCTCCTTCACAAGGATGGGGGAACCTATTCCAGAGTATAGGGATCCCTTGAGTCACACATCAGTCTTGCCAGTATGTTCTATTTCTGTCACAAGCAAAATTCAGATCTATGGCCATCAGGGCTGGAGCTAAGGATGCTTTCTATGCCAAGCACAGATAGCCTCTCAACATCCTATAACAGAGTATAGAGCTAGGAGCCTAAAGTGATCTGTATAGGACAGTGTGTTAATATCCTGGATTCTCTTGGTGAGGAACATCTGTGGGCATTCCAACTGATGCATATGCTTAGTCAGGTACATGCCACAGGGGGCAGTGTACTCAATGAAATTTTGATATGGAATGAATTGAGTGGTACTGTAGCTTCCTTGGACCTGGATACCATATCCTGATTTATAAAAGTTAGGCGACAGAATGATTTTCTTACCACCTTGGCTACATATTGGTTAAAGGCCAGATTACTGCTTACATATGTTCCCAACTCTCTAACTGCTGGGTCACCTCTTGGGAGTGTCTTATCACTGGAGTAATTTGCTGCGATAGACATTTTCCCAAAAGGCATTATAATGTACTTCTTTGCATGGAGTTTTATTCCGTGGCTTTAGCACCAGTCACTTGTCTGTGTCAGGCTCTCTTACAGGATGTCAGTGTCATGGGACTTTATGACAGCTCCCAATTTGCAGTCATCTGCAGACTTGTTGAACCAGAGACCCTTGACATCAGAGAAGTAGATGCCAAACAGGAGTTGGCCAGCACAAAGCCATGCGGTACTCCACTAGTGACCTGACTCTTGGTGGAAGTAGTTTCACTAATCATAAATTCTTGTCAGCCAGCTGGCAATCCAGAGAGATGTGTAGGGATTTACACCTAGTTCGGTGAATTTGTCCACAATACCAGAGAGGAGTATTGTGTTGAATGCCTTAGCTAGGTCTAGGTAGGTAGTATGCAGTATTTTCTCTTTATCCCTTGCCTTGGTTACCCTGTCAAAGAAATCTACCAGGTTGAGCAGGCAAGAGCTTCCTTTGACAAAACCAAACTGGGATGGATCCAATATCTGTAGGTTGCCAATGTCTTTTCTGATCATTTCCATGATAATTTGTTCCATGGCTTTGCATAATAGACTAGTTAGACTCTGAGCAGGAAATCCAGAAAATGACAGGGGATGGAATGCAAAACTGGAGACACATCAAGAAACAGAGTACAGACAAGGCAATTGCTGTGGCAGCAAATGAGCAAATTAGAAGAAGCTGAAAACTTGAGATAGAATGGAAAATAGTGGAATAGGTTAACAGCTTCAAGTATCTGGGAATGGCAGTTGAGAAGAAAGAAACTCTGAATGGTAAGTTCAAGACAGAACTAGAGGAGTGGCAGCTAACTGGCAGACACCGTCAGGGGTAGCGTGTAACAGAAGAATGTCAAAGATGCCGAAAAGTAAGGTGTACAAAACAGTGGTGAGATCAGTGCTACTGCATGGTACAGAAACCTAGGCAGTGATGGCAGAGTTGATGGATAACTTAGAGGTGATGGAAATGAAGTGTCTGAGATGGGTGGTAGGATGCACACTGTGAGGCAAATTAATAAATGGCATCAGAACAGGAACTAAAGTAGCTCCAATTGCAGATATCAAAGAAAACAGATTACTATGGTTTTGGCATATATACAGGAAAACAATAGGTTATTTAAGACAGGAAGAAGGCAAGAAGAAAGACGGACATTGAGCAAAAAGATGAATGGAGTGTGTGACAGAAGATATGAGACAGTCAGGCACGACTGTCAAAGAAGGTAGTAGAGAGAATATGCGACACCTGACCCCGAGTGAAAAATGGAGAAAAAGGGGATTGATTATTTTCTTCACTAGGCCCTACAGAGAATACAGATACTAGTGAGCTAAAATAGTTAAGTCAAGGACTGTAAATCAATGGAGTTGTATGATGCAGAGCCAGGATACTTTGTAATACACAAAATGATCGAACATAGGGTAAGTTATTTAAAGATGCAGATGCAGAGACAGTGAAATTACAAGTACACAATTAAAATAACTAATTGAAAACAATGGTGCATGTAAGATAACATGCAAATCAAATTAAACTGTAACACTCTGAAATAAGAAATGCACTGTAAAAGTAATGGTGAGAAAACGCGGACTATGATATGTACAGGAAGTATGATGTTCATAGATAAATACTAGACGGTCTGTAGACAATTACTAGCCTAATGAATAATCAGAGGTTAGAATCAAACCCTACACCTTGCATCTGTGATGTAAAGACCTTAACCATTATGCCATCCCCTCTCTAAAATTTGAGATCAGCATAATGCACATGTCAAAAAGCACAAGACAAAGTACTTCCCTGCATTTGACTAATTTTGCAGAAGCTGTGCTAGAAAGAATTATTTTTCAAAGATGAACAAAAGGAAAATGGTGTGTTCATAGCAGTCTGCAGGGTGTTGAACAAAAATAAGAAAATGAGATGTCTGGCACTACTTAGAATTAAAAATGTTGATATAGGCAAGTCTAAAAATTAAGCAGAAACAGTGAGAGAAGACTGCTAAGCCATATTTTGGCAAGATGTGCTGAGAAATGAAGGAAATTTAAAATTTAAACTTGACAAGTACAAAATGTAATATTTTAGCTGAAAGTACTTCTGAAATACTGTTGCTAATACTCACAGAAAGAAAAAGGCTGTGAGCACATTCAAGTCACCAAATAAATCCACTGAGTCAGGTATTACTGACATGTAAATATTTCAAATTCTATCAATTCGTAAAACAAATTAATATATTGGATTATTTGGCTTATAAGAAGTCAAGAGTGGTAACATGGGGTATGGCAAGGATGCTGATAGGCTAGAAGCAGATTTCTCCTGCTTTGCTACTCTGTTTTTATTGCTGACAATAAATTATATTTATAAGTTATCCTAACTTGTTTTCTAACAAGATATTACTATTATGAGTCAACCTGAATGATATTTTTATATATATTATTTTTTCCTGTCAAATTTTTATCTAGAAAATTTCCTCACTCATAATCTAGAAATTAGTCACACAAAAACAAGCTCACAGGATTCATCTTTGAAAAAGGAGCTTCAGTGTGTTCTTACTAACATACAAGAACATTCTTTGAAAATGGACAAAATGGACAACAAATTATCTAACTTTAAAGAAAAATGTTCAGAACAGATGGAACAAATGCAGGAGTCTTTAAACCAGCAGAAAATTCAAATATCTGGAATAGAGGAAGTCTTAAATGAGACTGAAGGGAAGATGAAAACAATATTGAATTCTTATTGAAGCAAGATACTCTACTCTTGAACAAAATAGATGATCTCGAAAACAAATCTTGGAGAAACAACATCTGTGTCTTTGGTCTGCCAGAAAAAATTTGAAGGGGGAAGGTATGACAAACTTTTTTAACATCCTGGCTTTGGTTACCTCCTCCTTTAAAAACAACCCTCCACTGAGATCTACTATTGTCATATTTTTTTCATCACATGACAAGGAATCAATCCTTAAATCAGCTTGGTCAAATTCTCCTATCAAGATAGAGGATTAAATAACAAGGTTTGACAATGACTATTCTGCTGCTGTGATGTTTAAGTGGAAATGCTTTCTACCCTTAATAACAGAACTTAAGAAAGATTAAAGTTGACTTGCTTTTTCCTGCCAGACTACAAATATTTCTTCTGGATTAAACTAAATAATTTGCAGATTTATACACTGCTATGACATTCCTGAAATAAAAAATACAATAGATCAAGTAGAAGATATGGATTAGAATAACAGATCCTTGAAAAGACAAGTTGAAAGAAATGGCTGGCAAATCAATGAAAAGAAAAAGAAAAGTGACTCTCTAATTTTGCAATATTAGTTAATTTAATATGCAGTTATAGTTCTATTTTTGCATAACAATATTTTCACATTTTAAACACTCTTATAACCGAAGAAGGAAACTTTGATGCATTCTTCATTAAGGTAATTAAATTATCTTCTATTTCTATCTCTTTCACTACTTTGATAGCTAATTTCAATAATTAACATATTTCTTTTAGTGTCTAGTACATATACTTCCCTTTGATTAAATAAGCATATAATCATCCTTTTACTATTATTATTTTCATTAGCATTTGCTTTACACTAGTATTAACTTTATATGCAGGTTTCCTATACTTCTCCTCTTATAAAGTTAGTATTTTAATTTAATCAAATTTTTCATAGAGAAATTAATTAGCTAACTTAAAATAAAGAAATGAACAAATACCTAAACTTTCATATTACAGCTTTCAGAAATTGCCTAATCTACTATACATTGTTGGTGCTTAGTTACTGTGGTATATGTTTTAAATTAATCTTGTGGTCCTTTCGGGGAGAAGCAGGCTTGTCAGATAGTGTTATTGTTCGTGGAGGTCAAAAGGCAAAAACTGATAAATTTAAAGAAACCGTCTTTTAAAATCAAAATTAAAGCCTAGTGTTTATACTAGTAACTTCGGAATTCTTGCATTTCCAAGGTTAAATTTTCAAAATTAAAAAAAAAGCTTTTTCCAGTGCATAAAAGAAGAATTGTTTATTCTAGAAGTTTCAAGTTAAAATCAATATGAAGGCTACATGAACATTAGTGCACTCAGCCAAGTGACACAAATTACAAGACAATTATTTACATACTGTAAAAGTATAATAAAAGTTACAAATAAAAGCCAAAACATTGGTTATATGTCTTCATTGTGTTTGTGTTTGTAATGTACAGAAAACTAACAAGTTTAGAAGTAGTTACTTTCGCTTGTCACCTCTATGGCTACAAAGAAGGCGAAGTATGTAATGACTACAGTAGTGCATCTCAGTGTCTGGATGCCATTCTCCACGCATCTCCACTTCATTCAGAGTAAATGTAAAATAAATAGGCACAAATGAATGGATCATTGCCATTGTCAGTAGTTTTGCATATAAGCAGTAAATGTGTAGATAGAGTTCACAAGCGATAACAGCAGTAATGCCTTGCCTTTGAAGTATAGTTTACATAGAAAGAAAGAACAAGAGGTTATAGGATTATTCCATGACTGAGAACCCAGCACAAAAATAAACTGCTTTATTCTTGTCTTACAAGTTATTTTGCTTAATACAGAGGCTAAGCTTGGTACTGAAGCAGCCAGAATAAGTTAAAATGAGACAGTAGTTAAGGTTAATATGTTTTCCTGGTCATAGGAAAAGTGAATTATGTATGTTGAAGATGAATATTCATACAGCTGGGATTATGTACAAGTTGTACATGATGTTCATTGGCTAGTGCTTGTATGACAAGCAACAAATACTGTTTATATTTGTTTGGGTACTGTGCAGCTATATCTGGATGAAGAGGCTACTACCTGAATGCCATATGTAGTCTAGAGAAGGTTATACCTTATTAAGAAAAGACAACTTGGCATATAGAGGAGAAAAAGTGGTAGTAAGGTGAGCTGACACAGAATGTTAATACTTTACTTTAAATAATGAAAATGGTCAAAGGAACTATTATTTATTATTAACCTGTGCTATTACTCTGTCCTCACATTTTTTTGCTTCTTCTTTGAATAATTGATGGCATTTTTAAGTATTATTATTATTATTTTTTATAAAAAAAAAAGCACAGTAAAACTTTGTATATATTACTTCCTTGTGTTACACAACATCGGTGAAAATAATGCCATTTTAAAGCAACAGCAAAATCCTGTATGATGTTAGTGACACCACACACAACGCCCTTCTTGTTGTTTTGACGGACAAATAATATTTATAATAGGAATGTATTTTATCTCTCTTAATAATGTATCTGTGGCTTGGGATGTTGTATAAATGTTACCCACAGCATTGAATCATAGTTATATTGTATTTAGTAGCCCTGTAATGCTACTACCAAGAAGTTGCCTACATGCTCATGCATCCTTACAGCTGAAACAGAACTATACATGCTGCAATGGGGATGGTGATATGAAATGAGGATCGCTGCTTTCAGATTTGTAGGCAGGAAGCAGCTGTTCAATTCCAAAAGTCAATATGGTAAAAGTTATCCTGTGCTTATTATTCATTTCTATATACTACTCTGAGGGTTTTTTTTCTTCATTACATGAGAGATTTGGCTTAGGTATACCATGTTTGTGTACTGGGATTTAAGGATATGACTATTTACTACATTTTTCCTTCTTTTTAATCCACTATAAGTATATACAGGCATTATTTAAGTAAAAAATAGTTTAGACTATTGAGAAAAACAAATTGTTTATTGTGTTTTTAAGAGTGTGATGTTTTTAATAGCTTTTTTCAATTACTTTATTGTTTCTAAAGTAGCAAAGGGGTATTTGACTTACTCCTGTTAATGGGCAAGATGGTTTGGATAGATTTGCTATTTAAACTAGGAGTCTCAGACTCCATGAGGGGAATGAAGGATAAAAAAACTTTGTTTAATTTTTTTTGTGTAACATTCTGTTTTTACTAGAGTCTACTACCATTTTCATTTATATACATACTTAATATCAAGCTTACTAGATTTATAATTGTTAATAAGCAGTTCAAATTTTCTGTGAGTGGTTCATTGTTAATATTACATTTTGGAACTATGATGATATCAATTGTATTTTTGTCTTGACTTTTATATGAGACTTTTAAAATGCATTTCCATTAATATTAATGGATTAAATAATAGTTGCAAGAGGAGTAGTTTAGACAAGTTTCTAAAGTTATTTAGTTCCCAAATTACTTTTTTTTACAAGAAACACATTTGTTACAAGAAGATTAGGCAGATATAAATTACACTGTGTTAGTTAGCTCTTGCCTCTCAGTATAACCAGAAAAAAGGGGTAGCTATTTTGTGGAGAAACTCTTTACATATACCCAATATACTAAATACATATAGTGATGACAAAGGGATGTTTTGTTCAGTAAAAATAGAAATCAGAAGAAAACTATACACCTTTATTAATGTATCTTGGATATCTGGTATTGGAGTTAAAACTGTTAAACACAAATTAGATCAGATTATTCAACTCTCAAAAGGTATTATTTTGGCAAGAGATTTCAAATGTATATTAAAGGATAGAAATACTAATACTATCAGAAAACAAAGGATACTAGCCACGGCAAAATAATTAATAAATTTTATAGATTTATTTCAAATCAAAAATATTAATGAATTTTCAGACTCAGAATTTTTTTTACTCACTTTTCACACAGACCTAGATCACAACCAAGAACAGATAGAGTATATGTTTCTGAAGATTTAACCACTACACTAGGCAAGGTGAAAGTAGTCTCTTGTCCACTTTCTGACCACAACGCTATAAAACATTTGTGCTTATGTTAAATTATAATAACAATATTCACATTAAAAAGATACCTGCTTATATAACTAAAAAGATTTTTTTTTAATTCTTTAATAAAGAAATTTAAACCTTTACTGAAATTAACTGTACAGAAGATATCAGAAATTTATCTATGGGACGCCCTAAAAGCATATTTATATGGTAAAGTTATGAACTGGTATACTCTAAAGAAAAAGCAATGGGACAAGGAATTGACAGATTTACAAGAAAAAAGTGATGCTAAAACTAGATAGCCAAAAAAGAAATGCTAATCTGACAAAAGAAATTAATAACTTACTAAGTAAATATCTATAAATCCTGAATCATAAAACTATGATAAATTTTGAAAAGATTAAATTAATTCTATAAATCCAAAAATCCATGTATAAATTAGCTTCTAGAAAAAAGATGCTTATTAAAACTAATCACACTAAAGATATAAATTTTCTAGTGGTGGGAAAAAGGTTACAGAAATAGAGGACATCTTAAACAGTATTTAGAACTCTCTTTAATAAAATCAATTAATATAATCCAACAATGGATTCACAAGAAGTAATAAAAAAAAACTTTCAATAGAAGCCACATTAAAACAAATCAAATCAGTTGATGGACCTGTATTAATGTCTGAACCTAAAAATCAAATTAATAAACTAAAACCTAATAAAGCTCCTGGTTGTTGTTGTTTGTCTTTTGGCTTTTTCCCGGTAAGGGGTCGCCACAGCAGAACTCTGGTCCGCTAATGATTGGCAGTAGATTTTTTATGAAACACCGAGGTACCAGCTCGACGCCCAACCTTCAATGAAGGCACGCCCATTTACACACGCATGTCTTTCGAATGCTACCCAACCGTGGGGAGGACATGCAGACTCCACACAGAAGGCACTCCCAAGCCAAGCTGAGAATCGAACGGGAGAACCTCTTGCTGTGAGGTAACAACGCTACCGCCATAATAAAGCTCCTGGCAATCATAGCATAATATTGAAATTTTAGAAATGTACACCTAAAGAAGCTTTAAATATCTTGCTCAAAGTTTTTTCAGTAGTTAAGAATCTAAGAAAGGTTCCACCAACATGGAAATACACACTTATTATTTCTCTGCTCTTAAAAAGTTGATAAAGACCCAGCAGATTGTTCTTATAGACCAATTTCACTATTAAATGTTGATTATAAAATACCTGTGGCTATTCCCGCTACCAGAATTCAATATTTTCTTGGATTTCTGATTAATAATGATCAAACCGGATTCATAATAAGTAGGAATTATTATAACGGTAAAAGAATATTAATCGTAACTGATTATGCTAATAACACAAAAGATAATTTAACATTAATAAGTTTAAACATTATTAGTGCTTTTGACTCAGTTAACAGGAAATACCTTTTCTTAGTCTTAGAAGAATGTAATTTTTCAAATAATTTCTTACAACTTATTAATCTACTTTATGAAAATTACTTTGCTTATATAAAAATAGGTTCATATATTTCAGAATCAGTTTTGATTTCTAAGGGAATTAAACAAGGATGCCCATTGTTGCCATTACTCTTTAATTACAGAACCATTTGCAAATTTCTTAAAATCAAATTTAGATATCAAAGGCATACAGATAAATAATTTGTACAAGAACCCAAAATACAAAGCTCAGTTTTTTCTACTGTTTCCTATATCTTACACTCAAAATAATATATATTTATTTACAATGATTATATTTAAACAGAAAAAATGTTATTATGGTCTCAGTTGATGATATAGAAAAGCTGCAAATTATACAGTATAAAACAAACAATTATGTAAAGAAACTTTGTTAGACATTCAAAACTGTAGACAATCAGTTGTTGTTGTGTCTTTTGGCTTATCCCAGTTAGGGGTCGCCACAGCAGAACTCCAGTCCGCTAATGTTTGGTAGTGGATTTTTACGTGCCGAGTTACCAGCCCTGACGCACAACCTTCAACGAAGGCACGCCCATTCATGCATGCCTCCACACAGAAGACGCTCTGAGAATCGAACGCGACAACGTCTTGCTATGAGGCGACAATGCTACCGCAGCACCACTACTGCGTAATCAGTAGAATATATAATTTAACTAATGCAAACAACAGTAAGAAATTCTGTTCCTAAGCCTCACTGATGTTTAATTATTTTGATGCATCAAAATATACTAAGGAAAGGACTTTTATACAAAATATATAAAGAGATAAAAAATACATCAAAATATTACAATGAAACTTATGGGTATTATTTCAAATTCATATACAGTAACTATCCAAGTGAAGATAATAAAAAAATAATATCTTCAAAAAACTACTTCCTTATTAAAATGGAGATTATTCTCTTGGAAATTCTTGCATAGAGCTTGCATTACTCCACATAGAGCTGAATCAATGTATAAAAAAAGTAGGATGTTGGAGATGCAAGTTAAATATTAAAGCCGATTGGCAGAATATTTTTTTGACTGTAATGTTCTTAAACCATTCTGGGATAACAATTTTTTTACAGGTTTTATTCAACTATCAATTTACTTTAAATTACTAATTTTATTTAACACTCCAATACCTGCTTGTGTCAAAGGAATAGAAACAATAGCAAAAAAAAATATTCACCAAGAATTGAAAAAAATGAATCGACTCCAAACTTGAAAAAGAATTTCTAAACATTGCAACAAACGTTTACCTTTTAGTCTTACAATCAACACAAGAACAACTAGAATCACCACTTTTTACAACACTTGGATACAATTTAAAAACTGCTAAATAAACAGTCAGTAATACTTACATAATAAATGTTAATTCTTGAATTTTTAGAGTTTTTGCTGTACAGTAGGCACCTTTTTAAATAGTCGTTTTTGTTGTTTTGATATTCTTTTTTCATTAGATTGTTTAATTACTTAATTTCTATATATATCTTAAATGTTATAATTTATCTGAGTGTTAAAAAAAAATGAGAAGAGTGGTAACATTAATTTATAATGTGAAAGCCAAAAACAAATACATTTATGTGTGCATGAATGTGTTTATGCAGGCATTCAGAAACAGTCATGTAGCTGAAGCAACACCATAAACACTGTAGAGCACCATTATGCACTGTTACCATTATGCAAAAAGCCCAGAATTTCCAGAGAGAAGATATTCAAAAAAATAAAGAGAGAAATTAGAGGAAAGAAAAACACTTGCACAAGATAAATCCAGGCAAAACCTTCTTTCCTTCAGCCCTCGCTTCTCTCTGAACTCTCTTCCACCTAAACATCAATTACCACTAATCATTCACTCTTCCTCTTTTCTTTCTCTCACACTCTCTGCATCTCTATGCTCATCTCCCCCCTCAACCCTCCCCTCATAACCTACTCTACTATCTACTCAACTACCTACTATTTAATACTACGCAACCTTTTGTTTTTTTCATCTTCTTCTATGTTTGTTTATTCTTCTTCTGTTTTGTTTTGTTGATTCTTGGCTGATAATATATTTTTATAACAAATTTTGTTATTTTAATTTTTGTTTTTTGTTTTTTTATTGTTTTGTTAAATGTTAATGTACATTATTGTTTTATTTAATGTACATTTATTCTTTTTGAGTTTTTCTCCCTTCTTTGGCCCCATGGACTATCTCTTCGTGGCAACCTGGTATGGCATAAAATAAATAAATAAATAAATAAACTGTCAAAAGCTTCAAATGTAAATTTGTGTTCATTAATGCAACAGATCCATGAAAACATTATTTGGACCAAGAAACTTTCTGCCATTTGGAAAAAGAAGCAAGAGAGGAAGTGTGAAGATGGAATAAACAAAACCTAGAGTTTTTTAAATAAATAAAGAAACATGGACATGGGAAATAGAAATCTAATATGGTGCAATATTTATGCAAAGGAGAAAGCCAACCTAATCAATACTAAAAAAGCAGCTCCAAAGATATTTGAAGGGAAATACAGGCAAAGGCACCCAAATACGAAAATTCCACAATACAAAAAATAAGATCACAAAGAAGAGAATGTAGAACAAAAGATTAGTAAAGTAGAAGTTAAACAAATAGAATCTGAAGTTATGGAAATGTAGTAATACCTGCAAAGTCTACCACAGGTTATGTCACAGCATGATGGAACAATGAATCCCCAGAGTAATGAGAAACAGAGTGGGAGACATCTGAAGAAATATGGACACGGGGAAGAATAGAGATTTAATATAGTACAGTACTTCTGCAAAGGAGAAAGAAAAATCAATCAGTATAAAAAAAAAAGCAGCACCAAAGATGTTTGAAGAAAAATACAGACAGAGGCATCCAGATATGGAAAATTTCTAAACAGAAGAAAAGAGGATTAGTAATGGAGAACTTAAACTGAAACAGAAGTTATGGATTACCTGCAAAGTAAAGGATTTCATGTAGAAAATCAAACTCTGGTAGAGTCACAGCATGACGTAACGACGAGTCCCCAAATTAAGGGGAAACAAATGGAATGGGAAGTATATGATCATTTGCCACATGAAGATATTCTAGAGCCTTCAGTTGGAAAACAGTATAAAAGTTCAGTTAGAGTTACACAGCAAGGGAAGGAGCAGGAAACTGTGGCAACTCGGAAGCAGTCACTGTTGTGAAGTGATAAGCCAGTGAGTCTCCATTTGAAACAGTAACAGATGACACAGGATGCAGATGGACAGAATATGTTACAGGAAGACATGCTAAAACTTTCTGTAGAATGCTTGCAGAAAATGGACAACAAGGACTGTGTTCTCAGTTTAGAAGAAAATGATCTAAGGGAAGGGTTGCTTACTTTAACAGAGATAGATAGACATATTAAGATCGATGAAAGAAATAAATTGCAGAAACTCAAAAAGACCCAAACGTTTAGACGTCTGATAAAACAAATGAACACAGTAATCAAAACGACTAATGGAAATTTATGCGATAACAGATATAAACAAAATACATTACTGTACAGCTAAATAATAACTGAAGTCTTACCGCAAAAAACTCACAGCAATAAGGGAAAGGAAAGGAAGAAATCAAATGCCATCATGGAAGCATTGAATGGAGAAAACTATAAAGCAATTAAGACAAGAAGTGTCGCTGTTAGAAGAGGGAACAGAACAAAAATACTTAGAAAGACAAACATGATAAAAGCAATGTACAGTATCAGAACAGACCAGGCTCTATCGTAAGCTATTGCAAGTAATAAACTAAAGATAATCAGCACAGGCAGAAAAACTTCAAGATATGCAGATAAATATAATGCAAAAGTAAAAAATAAGCCCTTCACTGATGACCCAAAAAAGTTAGAGGGAAGTGGGAAACAAAGCAAAAGGAAAAGAAACTCCACCAAAAAAAGAAGAAATTGGAAAAGACGCATTTTGGATAAATATCTATGAAGACTCTGCAGAGCATAACAAAGATGCTGAATGGATAGAAAAAAAGTAAAAGAAAAATTAAGAAGTTCAAATCTACAGGATATGAAATGGGATGAAGTAACGGCCAGAGAAACTGAAATAAAATTAAGGAAAGCTCCTAAATGGAAAACCCCAGGGCCAGAAGCAGTACCTAACTTCTAGCTAAAAGTATTAACTTTACAAGATGATTTAGCCCAGAATATGAACTACTTCTACGCACATCCCAAACAGGCACCAACCTGGTTAACAACAGGAACAATGATACTCCTCCTTAAGAGTGAACCTGCAAGCTATCCTAAAATATACAGGCCAATTACTTGCTTTCTGACAATGTACAAGTTATATACAGGTATTAATACCAACAGAGGTTATAGTCACTTAGAAGAAAACTTAATCATGCCACTAGAATAAAAGGGTAACAAAAGAAAGTCTTCTGGAACAAAGGATTATTTGTTGCCAAGTAAAATCATAATGGAAAAATTTAAAAAGGGGAAAAAAATCTAAGTATGACATGGATAGATTGCAAAAATGCATTTGACAGCATACCACGTTCATGGACAAAAGGAGTGCTTACAGATGTACAAGATACACCCTACATTGATCAGTTACATTACAGCGAGCATGAAACAGTGGCAAACCACTTTGCAGCTAAGCCATGATAAAGGAAATATTATACAATTCCTCCTCTAAAACGTGCACGCTGATTGGCCAACCCAACCAACGTGCCCGTTGTAAATCCGGACTTTTTCCGTTAGTATAAAACACTGTCTCGCTATGTTAAAAGAGTTTAACATAGCGATACAGGTTTAAAAAAAGCAACGCAGATCTCCGTTGCTTTTTTTAAAGCTGTCTCGCTATGTTAAACTCCTTTAACATAGCAACACAGTGTGTAAAAAGCAATGGAGATCTTGCGATCTCCGTTGCTTGTTTTTTAAACCTGTCTCGCTATATTAAATGGGTTTAACATAGCGAGACAGCTTTAAAATAATTAACGGAGATCTCCATTGCTTATTTTAAAGCTGTCTCGCTATGTTAAACCCATTTAACATAGCGAGACAAAGCAACGGAGATCTTGCATTCTCCGCTGCTTTTGACCACACATCTGATGTACTGCGGAGACACGCAGTAGATCAGAACTGCCGCGGAATACCAGACAGCTGCGGAAGGGCAGCAAAGAGGCATTATACAATGCCATTATTTAAGAAAAGTAATTATTTATTTTCTTAAATAGTGTCATTGTATAATAGCAATAACCCACTTCTGGGTGCGGGTAATGCGGGATTTAACCACGGTTGTCTTTGTTTGGTCCCTCGGGCTTCGCCCTCGGGACCAAACCACACCAACCGTGGTTAAATCCCGCATTACCCACACCCAGGCGTGGGTTACTGCTATATTATTATCCCAGGGATAAAAATTCAAAGGGGATATTCCAGGGTGACTCTTTGCCACTGCTGCTCTTTTGTCTTACCCTTAACCCATTAAGCTACTTAACAGATTAGGTTATGTTTACAGTTTGGCTCCCAGAAAACAACAAGTGTAAAGACTTCTCATATTTTTGTGGATGATTCAAAACTGTATTACTCATCAGATGATAAGCTGATGGTAATTTGCAGTTGTGCTTTTTCAGATGATACATGAATGTAATTTGGTCTTGATAAATGTGCAGAAGGAACATTTAATGCAGGAAAGCAGCACCAAGAAATGATTACTCTGGGACAGGAATGTGTTATACAGGAACTTGAGTAGGAGGGAGTGTATAAATATTTTGGAAATGATGAAGGGTCAACAATAACACAAACAAACTGGCTTTGGGGCACACACAGACAGTAATCTTGCCTTTGACCATCACATGTCTACAGTAGTAAGGAAATCATTCTATGTTGTACAACTTAGAAAAAAGGTATGGCATCTGGGTCCAACAAAGTGACTGTTAAGACTGTTTTCAGCATTCAACAGACTTATCATTAAGAACAATCCCCCCTTTGGTATGTACCTAACCAGGCATATCCAACAAGTGGAACGACCACTGAGGTTCCTGACTACAAGACTACAGGGCATACAAGTAGTATGCCCTATGCAGACCACTTCAAGGCCCTATTCCTGTATTCTAATATATGCCTGGCATACAAGGCATTGTTAGACTCCACTCTGATGGATCTCCTGCATATCCACAAAACAAACAGCACCAGAATTACCTGCTCTAAAGACTTAAACATTGACTGTGATATAAATAGGATCTGCTGGAGAGACAGGTATGTATCCCAAAAACTACCCCTTCTTTGAAACAGGCTCCCTATTGAAGCAGAGTTCCTCTGTAACCCAATTCAAGTGTAACACAGACAACTGGATGGGCAACAGACAATTCATCCCTGGTTTGGAACCCGCATCTCTAATAGACACACACAGCCTAAAATGGTTCATCTCGCAGGCCCCTGCTTGTAAATGCTTCATCTCCCAAGCCCCTGCTTACACTTATCATGGGTAGCAGAACTTGTCAGAGATTTGGGCTGCATGGCTGGGCTTAAAAAGGCCCTTGTAGTCATTAGCCTAGAAAATGCCTATGAACAAAACTCATTAAGGTATATTTTAGAAGAGTAAAATTAATGTTCAAAACAGCCTTGACATCTAGGAACAAAAGTCTAAGCTGTAAACCAATTTGCTCTTCCTGTTCTAACTTACAGTTTTGGGGTGACTGACTGGCTCCAAATGATAGTGGATCACTTGGATACGAAACAAGAAAATGTTTCATACCTATCAATGATATATATAAAAAAATCAGTGTATACCAAAATTATATACTCCTCATTCTGAAGGAGGTGTAGGCCTCCTTGAACTTGATTACATATATAGATCTGCAATCGCAGGACTGCATTCATATCTGCTGACTTCACCATATTTATTTCTTTATTTTATTTTACATTTGTTGACCAGGTTTGTCTGACTGATTTAAGTAGCCCTTTTTCTGCAGAGGCCTGGGGAGAAAAGCTCCACCTGTTCTACAGATTAACATTTACAAAAATAAGTAAACAATCAACAACTGGTTTACAGAAAATATTCAAAGCAACATATACATGGATTTACTACAGTTAACTAATCATTATTTCTGTCAGATTTAGAATCCTACATCATTCAGAAAGACTAACAATAGTTTTGTCACCAGATATAAATTCTTACATTATGCAGATAAGAATGTATGTAATGTGCCTCGGATAGAGAAGTTAATGTGAGACATGGTCTAGAAAGTTACATAAGTTGGGAGCAGACAGAGGTGTGCAGTTAGGGTTGATAAGCTGTTTAAGGGGGGTGGGTACACAGGCAAGTCCATTGGCTTAACATGTATTCTTTAGTGGCTAGCTTGAATTGACTAAGTTGCTTGAATGACCTGATCTCTAGTGGAAATTTGTTCCAGACCTTGGAAGGATTCTAGCTATAGGGAATGCATCCTTTCTCAGTTTTAGGTTTGTGGATTTGTAGCAGATCTAGGTTAGAGCTCCAGAGGGATCTAGCAGGTGAATAGTGGGAGATGACAGATGATAGGGTAGGACACTAAGAAAGCTGATAAAAGATAGAGTGGATGACCTGGAGTTGAGGGAGAAGAAGCTGGTGAGGTAGTTCTAGCCAGTTAAGGAGTGAGAGATAGTGATGTGACTTGTAAGTTTGATGGGCTGCAAATCTGGCTATCTTGTTGTAGGTAGATTCAAGTTTGGCAAGGAGTGTGGAGTTGAGGCAAGTAAGAATTTGAGAGCCATATAATAGACTGGGTAGGAAGTAGGCATAAGAGGGAGTTACATTAGCTTCACTGGTGAGAAACTTTTTGTTACGGTAGAGGAGCCCAAGTTTCTAGTGTAAAAACAATCCAAAGAAAGATCTTTCTTTTTTTATTTTTGCTCATTTTTTTTCTGTTTTCTCCCCAGATATCATCCCAACAGCCAGCCCTGTGCCCCACGTCCATGACAGGTTTACTGGTCACTACAGCCACCTCACACTAATACCAAATTAAGACTGCTGTCAGCGCAGAACTTAGGGGTGTCTGGAGGGGGGGTGCTCTCCAACCATCAGCCGAAAGGTTTCTATTTTTTGGTCTATCCCAGTTCATCTCAGACATGTATGGGTAGACAGTCTCCCAGAGGTTATACAATGGACAAACTGCACTGCACCACTCCTTAGTTTGCAAGAAACTATCAATGGCATGCAGCTCTGCTTCTTTGGCCAAAGCACATCACAACTGGCTTCCCAGCCTCTGCCAAGGAACACCTTAGTGCTCTATATGCCACCTTAGAAAATTATTTTCTCCCCAGGGTCGGTACGCCAATCTTCCCTGCGACATTGTCACCTGTGACACTAAATGAACTCAGGTCAGCTAAGCTGTAGTACCACATCATTTGTGCAACAGCATGAACATATATTCACTCAACCATATACCTCATGTTTAGATTATTATTCCAAGTAACATGAATTAATAAAATTAACAGACAACAAATTCAAGTGTGATTAGTGCATTACACATTCTTAGCACAGTGTATTCTTGATGTGATATAATAATCCAAAATATAGGTGTCAGAAGACATGCACATAACTGGAAAATCAAACTTAACAGTAAGTCCACATTATATGCATTCTAATGGGTAAAGGGGAAAGTACCCAGTGAAAAATCTTATGAGAAAGAGCCATAGCAAAAGCTATGAGGGCTATCATTCTCAACTTTTAGAAGTAGGAACATTCCATTGCAGAAGCTTGGTATCTCACCAGCTCAAATATGAAAAGCAAATTTACCTATTTCAACTTCATTACTGACATACAAATATCAGTACAAAGTAAAGAAAATGCTGGAAAGAAATTAGCTATGAAATAAGTCCTATCATGGCAGAAATGTAGATGACTACCTGACTTACAATTTAGGGAGACAGTGACAATGCAAAAGCAACCAGAACGTTGACTTGAGCTATGATCCATTGGTTAAGCAAAGATGGAAATATATGAAGAAGGAATACTAGCAGTTTGAAAGTGAAGATTAAAGCTATAAATTGGTGAGTTTTATCCTGTAGTACAGGATTCAATTTCCTCAGCTTCCATTTACCAACTTTGTGACCCTGAGCATATCACTTCAAACATGTTCTCAGAGCACCTCTAGAAAGAGGTTTGTGCTTAGAATGTTTACCAAGTTAAAAAAACAAATAACATAAAAATTAAATAAAATGTGGGGCAAACTTCCACAATGGAGATGAATAAAAAGAAAGCGTCACAAGAATTCAAAAATTGTAAGAACTGCGATATTCAAGAAGTACAAAGAAAGACTCCTCTTGTATCTAAGTGAAGCTATAAAACAGCAAGAACTGCCCCGAAAGGAAGACCAGACGTGCAGATTAAAATAGTCCTTAGTTTTTTAGATATGGACAGATATATAGACTGTTTACAAAGTAAAAAATAATTTTAATGATTAAAAAGCAACACTTATTTAAAACATGTCTTGATTGTTCAAAATTATTTTGATGTATACAGACCACAGCATGCTTACAACAGAATTAAGGTTAATGTAAAACAAACAACATGCATAATATAATGCTTGCTACTTCATGAACTGTATACAATACATAGTTACTTCATAATACTTGACATATATTATCTCATTTATGGAGCTTTTTCTCCCGGCTCCACTGAAAATGGACCTATATCCAGCTGTACTAGCCCGGTCAACAAATGTAAAATAAAATAAAATAAAATAAATAAAATATATCTCTCTGCAAATGAGACATTTAAAAAATGCATATGAAGTGGTACATGTTTTACACAGTTAAATCTGAATATATATTTGAAACTGTATCTACAGTGTGTCTGTCCTATTTAATCATCCACACATCACACTAGGTTTAAAAAACTACTTAAAATTTACTTATGCATTACGATAGTATATTCTGAATATGAAGTATTGCATTTCAAACAAAGGAAAAATTCATGAAAGTACCAAATGTGATAAATCTCACAAGGAACGTCTTTGTTGGATTGAGCAACTATAAGGAGTAGACAGCTGGGTAACAGGCAAAAGCATAGAAATACTGTATAATTACAAAACTTCAAAACAGGAAGGACAGTTTAAAATCATTTTAATATTGCAAATTTTTAATCGGTTAAGCAGAAAAGGGCAGTTTATAACTATTTTATTGATATGAAATCAGGCAGAATGCCAGTTTATAAGTCAACATTGCAATAATATCTTCTTAAAACTGAAAAGCTGTAAAAGCTGTTCGGTCCCTGCCTACAGTAATTTTCTGGAAATTCTCAATGAAACGTGACAATCATTTTGAACTATGCCACTCTAACAGGTCCAAGTTCGCAGAAGTATGATATTTGATTTTCTTGCACAATTAAGATAATGATAAAACATGCCTTAATCAGGTTTACAAAATTCACAGGCTGTATTGGATTGACTGCACTGCTAGGTTAGCTACTACTATCCATCAGACAACTCCTGAGGCCACAGCACTTTAAGTTTGTAATGAAACACGGGGCAATCCATAACTGAAACACAGAAGATTCAACTCCAGAAATGTTATAGGATTAATTTTTCATGTTCACAATGTAAAAAAAGCAATTTGCACATATGCAACTTATTAGAAATTTTAGTAATAATATTTTAAGTAGACATTCATAGGGAATGGTGGTGAAATAATATTAAAATGTAACAACTTTAAACAAGCCAAGGAAATTACAGCATGATATTTAAAAACACTGCCCTCATGAATCTGTAAACTGGGGAAAATACAGCAGGTTAGAAGTAAACATATTCACGCATAAAATGAATGTACCCAAACTCCGTTCGCTGCACTGAATGTCTGGACTCACTTAATACTCCAAAATTCCTTGTACAACACTTCTTTATTCAATAATACGAACCCATTAAAACTTAGTTAAGCGCTTTCATCTACATCAAATAGACTTCATCAGAACACTTACATTAATTAGATACTGGGTTTTATATGTGCAACTAACCAATCAAACAATCCACTGACGTACTTCAATTTAACATTTAAATATTTAAAGTGCTCAGTGCTGAAATGTTTTCCTTCCTAATACAACACATTATATCACTGGTAATATTCATAATTCATCTTGTGCATTCACGCATAGACAGTGACTTATAAAAGAAATCTGCTACAGAATTTGCATTTCTCTGTCTTTCTACTAAACTTAACTTTTAAATCATTCTTCCAATCTTACCAAGTCAATGTCCATCCATTTACTAAATTGAATCTGACATGTTAAATCATTCTCCAGTCCCAATCACACCAAGTTCATTTCAAACCTTTCTACAGCTTTTTGAGCAGCTGTTCTAATACATATATTTTGTGATATTGACAAAAATGCATAATTTGGCTTCCAGAACTTACACAATGACCCTCATACAAACAGTTAATAAAATTAACCTCAGTACTTATTTTTGTGGTATCCCACCAGTTACATTTTACTAAATGTCTGTGTATTCTTATCTGGCCAGAGTTTACACCGCACCACCACACTATGCATTCCAAGGTTTTCTAACTTTCCACAAAGTTTTTGTACAATAGTGTGTTGACGCCTTTCTTGAAATCTAAGCAAGTTAGACTTGGATGAACTTTCTGGTTCACTAACTGGGTTATCCATTCAAACAAAAAATCCTGTTATATTTGTCTACTGTGAATTTCATGATGTAAAGCCATGCCACCTTAGGTGCAGTACTCCACTGGCTTCTAAACAGTCAGTTTCCTATAGCAGTATTTTTATACTTTATATACAAATGAGGTCAGATTGACATGTCTGCAGTTTCCAGACAATGTAGGACTTCCACTGTTGAGAAGACAAAAACACATCTACCTCAACCTCCTCCCATGACCTGTTGATACCTTCCTGCAGACAAAAGAAAGCTTGGACTATTTTGAAAACAAAAGCCATCTTTCAAGTTGAAAGATGCTGGCAATTAATCTGTTACAAAGCCAATCATGTTACAATCTTCAAAGCCATCCTAAAGACCTAGTACTTATACATTTAATAAGCAACATTTTTGCAGAAATGCACAAGGGACCTGTGTGATTCACTCTTTTTTACCAGGGAAGCTAATACAGAATTTACTTTCTTTTACACTGCTCCTCTCAAGTAGGCCATATAACCGGCCATGGATTGAAACTTAGTCGCTGTTCAAGTATCCTTCGTGGCTAAAAAACATAGTCCCTCATTACAGCCCCTTTTAGACTACAATAACAGTATCAGAAGCAAAAGCACTACATGATCCAGTCATTTTAAATTTTAATCTTTGTCAGACTCAGTCATAAGGGGCACAGAAGGCATAAGTCCTGAGTCATAAGTGGCACAGAAGGCAAAAAGTTTTGAATGGACCTCTTATGAAAAAATGTCCACACGTACAAGATCAAGACAACAACCCAGTGACTGTCTCTTGTGATTAAGTGTTCAAGCTAAGGTTTAGAGAATGTTGTGGATCAGACTGGAAAGAAAGGGTTCAAATGCCGAGATACATTAATCTTCAAAGATTAAAAAAAAGCATCAGATGACTCTAGTCATTAACTTTTAAAGGATTACCAGTCCAGATGTAACATATTTCTTTGAAGGTTGGCAAAACAGAGAAAGTAAGAAAAATCCACATCACCACCAAAGCAGCTGTAAATTAAAGGGCAGAGACAGGCACTTTGTTTTCTACTTTGGCGCAGTCAGATTGTGCCGTAAGAAGCAGGAACTTACTACTTGTATTTTCCCTAGTACACTGCTCTGCTTCATCCTATCTTGCTTCCTTTGAGGTCACTCTATGTGCACTGTATGCACAAAGCAAGTGTTTAACTGTGTAAGTACAATGGAATCCACCTGCTTAAACAACCCAGAAATGCAATGAACAAAGCAAACAAGAACAGCTTAGGAGGTCCTTCTTGCATGATCATAATTTTTCTACATATGCAATTCTGTAAGTGTTCTTAAACAGAAATACATGCCATTTCACAAAAAGGAATGCCATCTCACATCTGGCAAAGAGTTACAGTCCCAGCTGATGAATAAACTGCACTCAACCTGTACATAAAAAAGAATGGGAAGAAGAAAGGAGTAGAGAAGCATGACCCATTAAAAAATTATAATAACTTCAAATGTAATCATTGCACCAAACAGTGCCAAAATTAAAATAAAATATACTGACAGTTTAATACAATATGTCACGTAAACACTCTGTCCTCCCACCAAAAAAGATTTTTCTCCAATATACCATAAGTAGAATAACTCGACAAATATGTCTACAACTAACTGAAATAACAATTGTTTTTTTTTTGCCTATGAATAAATATAATAATTTAAAAATTGTAATCATTGCACCAAACAGTACCAAAATTAAAATAAAAAAATTAACATTTTATTACATGTCACGAAACCACTCTGTCCCCCCACCAAATGTTTTTTTCTCTATTACACCATAAGTAGAATAACTCAATGAATATGTCTACAACCAAATGAAATAGCATTTTTTTTGTCTATGAATAATTATGGTTACCTTCCCTACAATTACTAACTTGTATAAAAATATTTTACCATCTTAATATTTACAGCAATGGCAAGGAAATACAGAGCAAATAAATCACTCAGAAGCGGATGCAGGTCACTGTGCCATATCACCATTAACTACGATTTACTTGGA
This sequence comes from Protopterus annectens, assembly GCF_019279795.1. Classification (NCBI taxonomy): domain Eukaryota; kingdom Metazoa; phylum Chordata; order Ceratodontiformes; family Protopteridae; genus Protopterus; species Protopterus annectens. The sequence goes on along the minus strand of NC_056748.1, from coordinate 269,040,097 downwards.
TGATACAGCAGCAGTTACAAGTGGCAAATGAGGAAAGCAAGTATTGACAATCCCTCTCAACACATTATAAAGAATGGAAAATGTACAACAAAAACGTCAAATAAAATGATAATCTTCTCACAGATCCACATTGCCAATAAGATGCCTAGTGAACTGTGATCCAGTTTCTGTAACAGTAACTCTCTTACCAGTTTACCTTATTGTGCATACACTTTGCGGAAGGGGATTCAGTTTTCAAAGGTAAAAGGAAACAGCCAGCTGACAAACTAGTTTGACAGCAGCCTATTTGATAAAAGAGAACTTGATCAGACTGAAATAAACATAATCACGTGCATCACACATGCTGAACGGCAAACATATTAAAACAACCATAATTTTCTTAAACAAAGGGCACCGACTGTTAAACCAAGGCAGTAATAATCCTGTAGCTAAAGCAAGGGGATGCGAAAATAATGAAACTTCAAAACTATAATATGAAAGTTGTTTCCTCTATAAATGTGTCACCCATTTTTCAATAACACGGAAGGAAACTGAAGTGCTCCTGAAAAGGCAGTTATAAAACTTATGTTTTATCCTCATATTAATGCCTACCGTTTGCTAAATACACACATGAAAGCTAACAAGTCACATACATTAATTTGAAAAAAGGCAATAGTTTTCTTACCTATCAAACCAACACTTTGCATCAGCTGAGCCTCAGCAATAGCCATATTCCTCTTCTACCTTGTCCTCTGCCAGGTGTAAAGCTAACTTCTAATGTCGATTATAACAATCCTGTCAACAGATATTAGCATGACAGAGTAAATGAAAATGTAATTGCATATAATAAATTAGAAGGCGTTTAGCTTAAAAGCTCAAGTCTCAAAGAACAAATGACTGTTCAACGAATCTGTCAAGACTCTTGTGCAACATAAAAATCGGTCCCCACATACCATAAGTACAAACCCTTTTACTGGTACGACTGGCAAACTACCGGAATTTATGCAATGTAGTATTTCTTATTTAGACGTTCTCAGCTGTGTTAAATCAGAAGTGTTGAGTTGCGTGGTTTACTACGTGGTCTTTGCATACTTTGAAAATCATTTTATTCTGAATTCTAGAGGACGTATTCACTTTTACGTCAAGTTAGGCTGGTACCCACCTTGGTTAGCGTTTGTTACTTGAAAGTTTTAGCGAGCAGACATAACTCATTTACATAATCTGTTTTTCTGAATGTTCATTGGAGTTGTGCGTTTCACTTTTATGCTTCCCCATGAAACACAGCCTAAGTGACCTCCTCGCCGTTATGCATCCCCCAACTGTCCAGATTTTTCCCTCATATTTTTTTTTTTTTTTTTGGGGGGGGGGTCCTTCATTAATGTGTGGTTTTCTGTCAAATCATCAAAGGCTGAAGTCACTAAATAATGGCAGACATTTGATTTTCAGTTTCAGACTTCATATAATTGAGAAAATGCATGTTCATGCAAAACCTGCTCTAGCAACGTTCTAAGTTTATAAGAACAATATTTAAAATCTTTCCTTGATTTGAGGCCATTGTCTCCCGTTATTTTATCTTTATTCAAAATTATTGTGCTAACAGGTTGAGAGGTATGCACTAACTCTAAAACTTTGACCCTCTGCCTAACATAGGTACCTTAATTTATCGACATATGTTTTCCTGGAAAGTCTAGCTGAGTAGGAGCCCTTTTTCAGTGCAGGCAAGTTAAATGACAATGATTTAACAGAGAAATTTTAGCCTATTTATAGAGAAATTAAAGGTAAGTTAGTATAATACAAACAGGAATTGAAATACAAAATGAGAGAAAGGCAGGCTTATGGCATATTTACAGAGAAATTGATAAAACTAGAAAAAAAAAAACACTGATACGGAGCCAATGAAATTGATAGAAGTAAGGAAGTGAGTGAAGAAAGGAGAATAAGGAGATGTAAAGTATGAAAATGTATCTGTCTACATATACGGATATTGTTTATCCTGGTGTTGAGCAAGAACAGAGACAGCTTTAGGCTAGAAAGTCTTTCAGAATAGTTTTGAAGGATGGAAGGGAGGGTACTGACCTGATGGATAGAGATAAGGAGTTCCAGGCGTTAGCAACATGGTATGAGTACAGAAAATGCCCAGCAGATTTGATAGGTTTGTGGAAAGAGAGGAGGTTTTGATCACTGGATCGTAATGACTGACTAGAAACATAGTTGTGTAGAATGTTATTTAGTGCCGGACAGGCAGGTGAATTCTGGATAATTTTATAGGTGGTCAGAAGCTGCGTGTATGTTATTTGATGGGGTAGTTCTAACCAGCTTAGGCTTTTTAGTGTTCTACAGTGGTGGGTTCTGAAAGGGTATTTTCTGCAAATGTCGCAACTTTGTTATAGTATTGCTCAAGCTTTGATTTTTGTGATGCCTGAAGGTTAATAAGGCTGGGAGCCCCGTAAAGAAGTGTGGGGAGGAGATAAGTAGGGGCAAGTGTAACTTTAGTTGTGTAGGTGAGAAAGTTTTTGACTCTATAAAGCATCTCTAGTTTTTCATGAGTTTTTCTTATGCAATTTTGTATATGCAGGTCAAATTTAAGATTATCATCCAAAAAACAAG